>NW_024741901.1:9880045-9982735 GCF_018991925.1 Homarus americanus | reverse complement strand
CAGCATTCACCACAAACCTGTAAAAACATTCATTTTAATCAACAGAATTCAATATTAAACTGAAACAGACATCTCTCATAGGTTCGAATCCTCAGAGGCAACCGGTATGCCTTTATCACAAATTATCATCATCGGGTGCGACAGACCGGCCACCTGTCCATTAAATGACTTGAGCTAAACCCTGGTTCAGTGTCTCGAACCTTTTCCCACCTCACCCATACGGGAAAAGGCGTAATAGATGTAAAAGAAAATAAATATTTTTTGTGTTATTAGATTAACTGCACATACAGTAAAAATAACAAAATGACTAACAATTCAGTATAAATCAGCTAATAATCAAATATTGGGATAGCTCATGGTGATAGAAAATACAAAATACAATTAAGCTGGGTATTGAATAGGTGAAAAACTCCAATAATTAGTTCATAATTTTGCAGTACTGTACAAGATTGACCTATTCACGGTCACATAGGCCTCAACACAGGCAAAGAGCAGTACACTGTAGAGCAGCCTTCACACGCTTACATTGCCCCCTGCATCCTTTCTTACAGCCACAACGAAGTAGTTCCTGGCAGGCGTGAGAAGCATCGGGAAGTACTGTCCACTTCACCTCCCAACCTCCAATCCTCATTTTGCATCCAACCCCATTCACCAGGGGAGGGAAGCGAGGGAACAGCTACCAACATCTGTGCCCAGATATAATTTGCTTAGTAGGCAGCTCGTAGTATGCTCCAAAAATTGCAACCTGTGTTGTGGGAAGGCCATACATAGATCTGCCTTTTTACGAAAACAGCTGGTTACGGGCCTCGTTCACCCCCACTGCACCGCAAGCGCGATCATAGAGGAGCACAACAAAACGATCCAGTACCCCCACGTTGTCCTCAACAGAGCTAGGGGTGGATGCCAAAGCACAGAATGTTGATGTAGCCTCATAAAATGCTTTCCAAACTTCCCACACAGACCTCTTGCCCCTGCCAGCAAAGTAAGAGACAGTGTCACACCCACTGAATGTGCGAAGAAAAGGCAAGGCTTTGCATTTTTCAGGACCAAGAGAACCTGCCATCTCAGAGACTGTGAGGTATCTGAAACCTTTCCCTGTGACAAAGGCAACTCAAAGCTCAGTGATATTGAGGAGATGAAAAGCTGATATGGCCAACACTAGAACGGCAGTGTCAACTGTGCGGATCATTACCTTGAAATAGCCATGCTTGGCTGCATCTGCTACATGCAGAAAGATTCGTGTATTCGAGGAGTGCCCCCTGCACTCCTCCTTCCTCCTGAGTGCAGGGGGCAAGGTTGGTGATGTCCCTTGGCTGGGTAAAGAGTACATTTTTGTGGTCTGTGACAATGACCTGGCGACCAGTCTCAAGGGCTGCTACTTGTTTGCTCACAAAAGAGAACAGCTCTATTTTATTGTCGTCATTTCTTAGAAACTCCTGAAGTTTCTAGGTAGAGCATTGGATGATTCCAATTGCCTGCGGCTTCCTTTCCCCCTGTTACTGCTTGTGTATATCTTCAGGCTGCCTGGAATATATTCGTCCCATACCAAATCTACCCTGTTTGCATACTGCAGCTGTGAATTGATGTATGGCAAGAATATTTGGGTTGAACACTCAGAGAAGGTGCATGAAGTCCCAGGCTTCATAATATTGATAATTGTTGCTCATTCCAAATTTACAGCATCTGCAGTAGATGAATCAATCTTATCCACTGATGGCTCGGGCTCAGCAGCAGGCGTAGAATCCCTTGTTGTTGGAGGAATTAACTCTTCCAGGCAGTATACAAGGTCTGACTTGGTTCCAAGCCTCAATTTGCCCATACTTGAGAGTGATGGTGGACATGCTTGATTTTCGTGTGTGAAGAATTCATCAAGGTCTCCATCCCGAATTTGGCACGAAATGTATAAACTGGAGAACAGTGAACAGTCACTCTTCACAGATGACAGCTGATGTTTAGCTCTTGACTTCTCCCGCACTGGTAGTCGACTGAAAAGAGGGAGGTTGTTCCGTTTGATGGGATCCTTATTGTATCGGACCTGGTCTACAAGAAGCTAACTGACAAATGTTTCATACGGTCTTGCGGACCGTATCAACTACAGCTGGGTCAGCTAGGTCCCTAGTGTCTAGGATGAGAAGATCACAACTGTTGTCAATGAATGGATTCTCCATCTCCTCAATCACATTGCTAAGTGCCTTCACATGAGTGAAGTATTTCATCTGTATGCTTTTTGTTTGCTCGTTGTGTCGATGATCTGCCTTCTTTTTTCGCTTCTCCATTGAATCCTGAAATTCTTCAATCACGTGAGCCAAATCAGGACTGGACACCATCCAGCGTTGCAGAGTTGTAGGGTTCTCTTTTTCAAACCAATAACACCGTGAGCTTGATCAATGGCTAATTATAGAATGTACGTCCTGTCTTCCTAACTGCAGAGTTGCCATTGAAAAATTACTCTTATACGGCCTCTCAGCTAGAAAGACCATGTCACGTATGTGTAACGGTATCCATCTGGCATATTTGAGGTGATCAAATGAGAAAGGCACGGGACAATCTGTGATATAGCATCTATGTAGAGCCTAAAGTCGGCGTCTCTTAGTGAGCTTTCATATATCATTACCTGAAGCTCAAGCTGAAGGGTAGGGAGCCAAAATTGAAACTGTGTACTCACTTTGGCTCTGTAGTTGCACCGATCTTCCACTGACTTTGGATCCTCCTCTTCTTCCAGACTACTGCAATACTGCTGGATGTGTGATTGATGGAGGAGAGTGTGCAGGCTTGAGACTGTAATCTAATGAGCGTAACCGGCGCATGTCACATGAGTTGCTTTCAAGTATGAGTCAGTTGTGCCTGATGAGGCAATATTGGCCTGTGTGAGTGCACCCGTAAATCCGCTGCTCTTAATCAGGTATCCAAACAATTTCAAAGCAGCCATCTCATGTGTAACCCTCCAAACATCACAATGAACTTATCTTCGCCATATCTTCCTGTCCAGCTCCACTGAATTTGCTTGGCAATAGCATACAAAGGTTGGTAAACAATGATAATGGGGACTTGTCCAGGATTAAGAATGTTGACAGCATCTTTCACTACATCTAGGCCATGACGAATCTTTGCTCGTGAGTTGGCATCTTCATAAAAGAGGGGCAACAGAGAACCTACTGATATGTTGCTGTGTGGTATTTCCCCAAGTTGACGGTGACTGGAATGGTATATAGCCCAGGAGATATTTTCATCTTCATCCGTATTATCCATGGTCACCACCTGCCTGACATGTTCCAACCATCTGTGAATGAGAAAGACATCATGAAGACATGGCATGATGGAATAATCCCATTGTATTTACATTAGTGTGAGGTGGCTTTTGAAGATAAAATATATTGGCGGTGTCAGGTTGTCACTTGAAATCAGTGCAAATTGCAGGTTCTGCCAGGTTCAGCAAAATTTAACTTCCTTGTGTGCGATTTTGGACGAATAGACTCACAGTCAACAGACATGGTAAACTGACAATTAACAGATGACAGAGAAGTAAACTGACTTCAGACAACAGACACAGTGAGAACAACAACAGATGACAGACACGGTGAGCCGACAACAAACACACAGATGACAACCATGAGAAACCAACAACAGACAGCTTAGGAAGAAGTGGATCCTTCTTGCACAGAGTAACTGGTGGCACATTGGTGTACGACTGTGGTTGTTTGGCCAAGCCCTGCTTGAAAGTGGAATGATTGCTTTCTGTTGATGCCGGAGTGATGCGCTGAAATCCAGTTCTCTCAACACTAGGATGTTGAAATAAAGATATTCCAGTACCATGAAAACACCCCTGAGCAGTAGTTGAACTTGGGTTATGGTCAATATTGTCTATGGCTGCAGTCGTTAAGAATCCTCCTTTAAGATTTGGAGGGCAGACAGCTTTCTCCATCTCAAAATATCGGCAGATATCATTTCCCAAATGTATAGAGATGCCTAGCACTCTATTATAAGAGATGCAAAATCTCAGCTTAAACGGGACATCCACTAATTCTTTCTTGTGAGTTTTAGTATGAATTAGTAAACCAAGATAGACAGGAACAGGTGTTTCCCTTTTCTGTCCATGTCTGAGAGTGCTGGAGTTACCTTCTCGGCAGCGCTAAAAACAGTTGAACATCATTAACTGTTCCAGTGCCATTGTTCCCTGAGGAACTGATGAGTAACTTGATTAGGTTTTGATGTTAGGACCATACAAGATCATAGAAACCAAAAGCCATCAGGAGTTTGGAACTGATGATTCTTGGCAATGGCAGCCCGTGCAAGATGAATAACATCATTCTCAGCATCATGGTCACAGGCCTTCCTCAGTGCTGGTCCAACATCCTCGTCAAAAACAAGAGATACATCACGCCCTTCTTTATGATCTTGTAGGTCTGGAAAATATGTAAGAATCCTATTTGTCAAATCGGTTGTATGCACACGCCCGGATATACTTGTTCCTAGCTGTTCCCGTCTGGTGGTGTACTCTTACAGCTTCATTGGGCATGGTACTTAGCCTCCTGAGCTCTGAGATCTCCTGCATTCAACTTGGCCAGGAGCTGTTGATCCCGTAATTGCAGAGCACATTTTCTGATTCGGGCATTAAGCTCAAATGTCGAAGCGTGGTGCCATGAATTTGTATCTTTGACAGGTTAATTACAAAAGAAGCACATTTCTGTCTCACAAGCACTGTTCATCAGACTCTGACGGGTGTATTTCTTCATCTTGGGAGAATCAGAACATCCTTATGAAGTACATTTTCACTTTTGTGCTCGATGAAGTTTGGTTTTATTATACTCTAGTCTACAACTATCACGCCATTTGGCATTGTGGCCTGCAAGTAGGGCCTCAATGCTCTGGCCATCATCCAGTCGGGGAAAAAAACTCAATGGCAAACAGTCTATCTTCTTAAAGCCCAAGAGATCTTCTGCAAGTGTCTTGTACCCTGCTCCTCCTGTGTTGTGTTTTGATTGTGTTGGACAAATGCTTCACCGGACAACTTTTGACATAGCACACATTTGTCCCAGTCAGTTTCTGTAGCAACTGATGGGCTAGGCTGCTGGAGATCTCCCATTTTATATATTTTGGACATTGCCTTCAAGTAAGTGATTATCTGGAAATAGAAAAAAAATTAATTGTCTCACCAAATTTTGCCACCTAACCTAACCTAACCTAACCTAATCAAATTACAGAGAAACCTAGGAATCATCTACCAGCCTTTCCTGAAAGAAACATGTGAGTAAATAGGCAAGATGTGGAAGAACATACTGTGGCATAGAAGTAGATTCTCTCGTGTAGGCTGGCGGCCATTTTGTTAAATAGCTACCATGGTCCTGAGGGAAATAAAATGCAATGGTCTTGTAGCTGAGAAATACTTATAAGGGCATTGTCTAATAGTGTGTCACTTCCCATTCCTCTATCATTAATACCAACATTTTACCACTAGTCTGCCCGATTACCTGGTCTTGTAAGCACTTTCTTTCTTATAAAGTACAACTGGAAGCTTCTATTATGATGGTTTCATAGTGTGGGATCCGACCACCACACTAAAATGTATAAATCCACACTAAAATAAGTGAGTGAATCTTTTACTAAAAACAGGAAGTAAAACAGTTCGATATCTTCCCTCCGCTGGCTGTTGGTGGACGATACGATGTCACTTGGGTCGTATTTAATATATTTGTTTGTTTCATCTAGTGCATAAGGGGCTTTTATTGCGCCTTTCAATTGAGAAACAAGCGCCTTGCATATGTTACATCATATTTTGTTATGCGAAATGGATACACGTATAAACAAATTATTGACACTCATGTAAAATATATTGATGTTTCTGTGTTGATATAATGATCAAGGGCACAATTTACATATGTATTAAGAATGACATTCTTCCTTGAGAATTTCAATAACCTGCCGTCTTCATTTGGTGTGTGTTAGTGTGTGTATATGTGGCGACTTGTGATGTGGATGGTCAGCATGCTTACCTCGTAGGCGTGCGGACCCCGGTTCGAACCCCGGGGAGGGTGAAACTGTGGGCAAGTGTCTTTACGCCATTTGACTCTGTCTACCCAGCAGTAATTGGGGACCTGGATATTAATCGATTTTTGGATCGTGTTCTGGGGTAATGGTTAGCCAGTTGTTTGGTATTCTCGGACTATTCCTTGACACTGAGTCATGCAACTCGTTAACTTAGGGTGTGGTTAACGTGTTGGCGACAGCTTCTAAACCTTCAACAAATTCTCGTTACACAAGGACAACCATTATAATTATTATGTGTGTGTGTGTGTGTGTGTGTGTGTGTTGTGTGTGTATGTGTGTGTGTGTGTGTGTGTGTGTGTGTGTGTGTGTGTGTGTGTGTGTGTGTGTGTGCGTGTGGTGAGGGTGGTGTAATGCGTCAAGTGTGGCAGCATCATGTTAGCGGTAAGGTGCAAGCACTGCTTGTTTCCTCTCGCTTTCAGCTACTGCCGCTGGATAGCCCTTGTGGTATCCAGGAAGGCCCACGCTAGATGGCACATAGGCCAACTGGCACGTGGACACGTCCTGGCGTCTACCAACCACTGCCCCGCTGCCTTGCGGATTAACCTTGATAGGTATAAGGCTACGGGAGTAAGACCCAAAAGAAAACTCTGCAGTGAAGCCCTGCATCAGGCAGACATGCATACAGAACTCCAACACGACCTCAACGGCAGAATAGGCAGAAGAGGTGACCAACATGGGAAGGCAATGCATGATGGACAGGCTACTAAGGCAAAACCCAACAGACTGGGCTATCGGCAGTCCATTGCAACTCTCCCTCTCCGCAGTCGTTGCAACACTTGCACAACTGTATTAGGAAAAGGGTGACCCAAGATGTGTGGTTGTAGTCTGTGCTCTTGGCTCACCACATAAATCAATTCATGCACAGCCATCATCCAGCTCATCATACTCCTCATCATAATCAAATCCTTATACACCAAAAGTCCTCTGGCAACGGATGAGTGGCGACGGGGACAGGCGGAGATTATCGCTGGGGTCTCTAGTCATAACTCTGCAATGGGCGGCACAGACAAGATGGTCGTTTATGCACTGGGACCTATGCAGCAGAGCAATCCGGTCCTGTCTATGCAACTGAGCAGCCCTTTCGAGGAACCACTCTGTTCACCCCACATAGGGAGAGGACTAGAAAAGGTGCCCTAAAGAAAGCCCGTGTAAAAAAAAAATGCCTGTCTGGGCAACAGCACTCAGTAAGGTCACCCTTATGTGGTCGAAAACACAATAATAATCTCAGATCAAAATAAACAAACTATACAGCCTCTTATGGTCGCTGCATGTAATGTCAGGACCCTTCTGGATACTAGCACAAATGAGCATCCTGAAAGAAGAACCATCCTTGTGGCAAAAGAGCTGCCTAAATATAACATCGACATAGTGGCCATTAGTAAGATTCTGCTCCCAGACGTGGGTCAACTCACAGAACGGGGGCCTGGCTATACTATCTTCTGGAAGGGCAAGCTTGCTGCAGAGAGAAACAGCATTTATGGAGTTGGTTTGCCATCCACCAATGCATCCTACACAGGCTAACTGAAATGCGTGTTGGGATCAACTTGCGCCTCGTGGCGCCTAGAGTCCAACTAAATCACTCACGTCATGCCTTTTTCATCAGTGCACACCCCCCAACACTGGATGCAGAGGATGACATCAAAGAGGCCTTTTATGCTGACCATGACAGAGTGCTATCCTCTATCCCCAGAGAAGATAAGGTTGTACTCCTTGGTGATTTCAATGCCGGAGTTGGCAGAGATGCTGACATTTGGCAGGTAACCTTAGGGTGGAATGGACAAGGCAAGTGTAATCCCAATGGTCTACTCCTCCTTAGCAAGTGTGCAGGAACACAACCTCACTATAACCAATACCTTGTTTAGGCAGGCCGATCATTTCAAGGGTTCGTGGCAACACCCACAATCCAAACACTGGCATATCATTGACTACAGTAAATCATTGTCAGAGAAAGAGATCGCAGAGATGTTCCTCGTCACCCGAGAAATGCGTGGCTCAGACCACTATGACACTGATTACCGGCTCGTCACTGCTCAGGTCTCACTTCACGTTACCCCAAAATGGTGAAGGCAGCAAGCCTCCCAAAGATATTTTAACACTAAGCATAGCACATGCCTTCAGAGAGCAGCTCGAACATGGGCTGGGAACAACCCGACAGCAAAAAACCCAAATCGCAGTGCCGAATGGGGTATTCTCGACACTGAGCTGACAAAAACCGGCAGAGAAACCCTCGGCCAGAGGGAAAGAATACACCAGGACTGGTTTGGTGAAAATGACCCTGAAACCAATGTACTCATCGATGATATACGTGCTGCTTTAAATGACAGACAGAGCAACCCTCAATCTAAAGCTGATATCTTCCACAAGAAGAAACTGACTTAAAAATAAAGTATGTGAAATGCAAAAACTTGCAGATCAGCCGAAAATGTGCGAATTCTTCAATTCCACTAAAACGTTTTATGGGCCAATCACTCATGGCACAGCCCCCCTCCGCTCATCCAATGATAAGTCCCTCATTAAAGACGAAGAAGGCATCCGTCAGTACTGGAAAGAGCACTACCGTTCACTGCTCAACCACTAACACCAATGTGGATGTCCTGACTACCCAGCAGGTCCCTCAGTATCCAGAGCTGACCCATCTGAGCTATCCTCCATCCCTGGACGAGATAGCTACTGCCATCAATCAGATGAAAAATAACAGAGCCTCAGTGTTTGATGGAATCCCAGCCGCAGTTTATAAAGCAAGAGGACCTATGCTTACCTGCCATCTCCATTCTCTCTTCGAGAATATATGGGAAAAGGAGGAAATTCCCCAAGCTCTTATAGCACCCCCGTCGCCAATATTTATAAGAACAAGGGAGACCGGTCAGACTGTGGCAACTACCACGGTATCTCGCTGATGTTCGTGGCTGTCAAGATTATCGCTCGAGTCCTTCCAAACAAACTTCTTCCTGAGGCAGAAAACTTTCTCCCAGTATCTCAATGTGGCTTCAGACCATCACCTAGCACCACTGACATGATCTTTGCTGCCCGACAGATACAGGAAAAGTGCAGAGAACAAAGTCGTGACATGTACATGGCCTTCATCGACCTAACGAAAGCCTTCGACTCGGTCAACAGCGCAGCCCTATGGCTGCCCACCAAAATTAATCGTCATCGTGAGGCTACACTACTATTACTTGAACGGCAGTGTCCTGCACAATGGCACTCGGTCTGAGTTCTTCCCCATCCCAACGGGGGTAAGAAAAGGATATGTACTGGCACCAACTCTCTTTTCCATTTTCTTGGCTGCCTTCCCTACTCATGCCAGTGCTAATTTAGCTGGCAGAGTGAGCTTCGAATACCGGATGACAGCAGCTTCCATAATTGAACTTCAGTATGGAGACGACCTCACCCTTGACGTTAACACTGAACGCAACTTACAGAAAATCCTGAACACTTATGCAGATGTGTATGCACACTTCAGCCTTAAGATGAAAGTCTGTAAGACTCAGATTCTCTTTCAACCTGCCCCTGGTTCAACCACATCTCCACCATCCATCCAACTTAACGGTACTACCCTCTCTAATGTTACCCACTTTCAGTATCTCGGCTCCTACGTGTCCACCACTGCTGACATCGATGAAAAGGTTCAACATCAGATCAGATGTGCATCTCAAGCCTTTGGCAGACTCCGTACCCGTGTCTTCGGCTGTAGGGAGCTGAAATTATCTATAAAGTTGCAATTATATCAAGTTCTGGTCCTCTCCACCCTGCTACATGGCAGCAAGACATGGGTCACATATAGGAGGCACCTCAAGGCACTTTAAAACTTTCAACAACGTAGTCTACATTCCATCTTCCAAGTTCGGCGAGAAGACCAGAGAACAAATGCCAGTATTCAAGCTGACACCAAATGTAGGAGCATCGAGGCTACCATTATCCATTAACCACCACGCTGGACTGGCCATGCTCTACCCACATGGACGACAGCAGACTGCCAAAACAGCTACTTTGTAGTCACCTAACGAATAATAAATGTAATGATGACGGGCAACTAAAAAGGTATAAGGATAGTCTTAAGACAAACCTGAAAAAGTGCCAAATAGACCCCCCTCACCTGGTAGACGATTACTCCACACCGTAATGCTTAGAGGAGCACCACACAAGAAGGTGTCAATACTTTTGACTTAACCCGACTGCATAACGAGGCAGACAAGCGCCAGCACCGGAAAGATGCCCGCAGTAGATGGAACCATCCACATGTGCAATATCTGTGAACGACTCTGCCGGTCCCATATCGGCCTCTTTAGTCACCTAAAACTCGCCAACAAAGGTGACATCCTTAGTAACTCATAACATTGTATCAAAGTTGGATGATCGTCATACTCGATTCCGAGTGACAGCAAAGTGGCATAGTAGTAATTGTAGTGTGTGTGTGTGTGTGTGTGTGTGTGTGTGTGAAGAGAACAAATACCAGTATTCTTGCTGACACAAACTGTACGAGCATCGAGGCTACCATTATTCATGAACAACTACGCTGGACTGGCCATGTTACCCACATGGACGACAGTAAAATGCCATAGCAACTACTTTACAGTGACCTAACGAATAGTAAATGTAATGCTGGCGGACAACTGAAAAGGTATAAGGATCGTCTTAAGACAAACCTGAAAAAGTGCTTAATCGACCCCCTCACCTGGGAGACGATAACTCCACATCGTAACGCTAAGAGGATCACCACACCACACAAGAAGGTGTCAATACTTTCGAGTTAACCCAACTGCAAAATGAGGCAGACAAGCGCCTACGCCGGAAAGACGCTGTCGGTGCCCCTCCCGCACTAGATGTAGCCCTCCTCATGTGCAACATCTGTGAACGATCCTGCTGGTCCCGTATCGGCCTCTTTAGTCACTTCAGAACTCACCAACATATGTGACATCCTTAATTAACTCATACCATTGTATCACAGGTGGATGATCGTCATACTCGATTCCGAGTGACAGCAAGGTAGTGGTTGGTAGTGTGTGTGACAACAACATTGAAAGAAGTGAGGAATCGTTTGTTTGTTCATGTTTTGTATTATTACATTCAGAACGGAATGTTATAGAGGAAATGTGAATAACATTCTCATGTACGGGACATTACATGTAAAATCAGGAATGGTCAACAGCCAAAATGGTTCACATATGAGATCATGCTCACACAACTAATTTCATATTGCTGAATTCGAATCTGATATTTGTTTTGTTCTATCAGACCAGGTTTTATAAAAAAATCAATAGGTACAAATATTTAATATTCCATCACGTGTCGTGCAAAAGATGAGATTATCTCATGTGACTGTGCTTTCATGACTAATTTCATATTAATGAATATTAATTGGATGTTTCATTCTACCATCAGACCTACTTTCTTAAAGAATAAAAAAATAGTAAATATAGTAACATTATCGCGTCATGTCACTGGTCAACAGCCAAAATGGTTCACATATGAGATCATGCTCACACAACTAATTTCATATTGCTGAATTCGAATCTGATATTTGTTTTGTTCTATCAGACCAGGTTTTATAAAAAAATCAATAGGTACAAATATTTAATATTCCATCACGTGTCGTGCAAAAGATGAGATTATCTCATGTGACTGTGCTTTCATGACTAATTTCATATTAATGAATATTAATTGGATGTTTCATTCTACCATCAGACCTACTTTCTTAAAGAATAAAAAAAATAGTAAATATAGTCACATTATCGCGTCATGCAAGATACAATTTTAAACCTATCACAGATAAGCTCATAAAAAATTGTACCAAAAAACATAAGTTCAAATCCTTTATAATGACAAAATATGAAGTTCTAAAAGTGCTTCTGAACTTTACTCTTTCTCTTGTACAGCTTGCTCTCTTCTCGTTGCAGTGTCCAGCAATAGTCGCCCATCATGTTAGGACTGAATTGTCCCTGATATCTGCTCTCCATTATGGCGATATCTTGATGAAATCTTTCGCCGTGTTCATCACTAACGTCTCCAAGGTTACCTGGGAAAAATTCAATATGAGAGTGGAAAAAATGCAATTTCAAGGACATCCTTGCTCCCAATGCATGATAATTCTGAAGCATGGTTGTTACGATTTCTTTGTAGTTGTCAGCACGATAGTTTCCAAGAAAATTCTTTGACACATTGACAAATGATTCCCATGCTTTTTTCTCCAGTGGGTTCAATGTTTTGGTGAATTCGCTATCATTAACTAGTATACGAATTTGTGGTCCATTCAAGACACCTGCTTTCAACTTGGCTTCGGAAACCACACCACCTAGTTTCTGAGATAAGTATAGAGTCCCAGCACCGAATTGATCCATAGCTTTGATGAAATTTGTAGCCAAACCGAGCTTTAGATGCAGTGGAGGCAAAAATATCTTTTCTGGATCTACAAGCGAATTGTGAGCACAGTTAAACCTTCCAGGCGCATCTCTTGGTCTTGTCGGCCAATCCTTTCTCACATAGTGCTCTGCATCAGCTCTGCTGTTCCACAAGCACAAAAAGCACATGTGCTTTGTGTAGCCACTCTGAAGGCCCAGTAGTAAACTGATGACTTTGAGATCGCCACATATCTTCCACTGGTGTTTCTCATACTCTATAGCGGCCAACAGAATTTTCATTGTTTCATAGCTCTCAGTCATTTTTGTTGCGTGTGCTATTGGGACAGATGGAAGCCGATTGCCATTGTGTAAAAGAACAGCTTTCAGAGAGTCTTTTCCTGAGTCTATAAACAGCCTCCAATCCTCTGTCTTGTATGTTTCAGACTTGCAGAGTTGTTGCATGAGAGATACTGCGTCCTCGCAATAACAAAGGTTGTTTGCCATCTTGAAAAATGCAGACAGCTGTCTATGTCGGTAACGCGCTGTAGTGATATGCACTCCATCTTCTAGCAGGTTACGCTGCTTTAGTCTGGATCCCAAAACTTCAGCCTTTTCTTTTGACAAGTTTAGGTCCCTGATGAGATCATGAAGCGCTTCTTGAGTAAATAGTTTAGGCCTGGTATTTTCAGAGTCATCCTGGTAGTCGTTTTCCATTGAGGTAGAGGTAGAATCGGAATCACTCAATTCTTGTTCAGTCGGTGGATTTGGGACTGGAAGTTCAGCACTGTGCGGTACTGGTCGGATTGCAGAAGCAATATTGGGGTACTGTACCTTGCCTCGTGTCTTGATTTTTATTCCCTTAATATTTGTGAGACAGAAGTAGCAGTCACTACTGTGGTCTTTAGGTTCACGCCATATCATTGGTACAGCAAACGGCATTCCTGAACTTCGTTTACCACACATCCACTCGCTCAGGTGGTTAACACAAGACTTACAGGCTACATGAGGTGCCCATTTCTTGTCTTGGTCACCCAAATGACATTTGAAGTAACTTTTGTAGTTCAGTCGAACAGCTTTTGTGATTGGTTTCTTGAGGCTACCAGGAGTGAAGGCACCACATATGTAGCAAAAACTGTCAGCACCGTTCACACACTTGCGACGTTCCATGTTTTGTTAATTTCAGAGTAATTACAAATCATGCAGGTGTAGATATGCAATATCATGAATCAGCAAACTGAAACAAACAAAAAAGCACAAATCAGGACAAAATAATTGCATAAGTGGAGCCAATGAGCATATAAATTACTGTATGAATAGCATGGTACACTAAATATATAGATATGCTGGTTCTGGAAAACTGAGCCTGATACAGCTATACGAATGTCATACTTGAGTTCAGCACATACTATTACACTAGAATCAGACTGTTTTGATCCAGAACCATGAGAATTTTTTTTAATGTTGACCAGTGGTATAATCAATGATGTATGTACAGTCACCCAAAAAGTCCTGTCGCGAACCACGAACCCCGAGATTCAGACTCGTGAACCCGAAGCAGTAGACACTGATACATTATTCTGTCCCTAAGTGCTTCGGATTCAAGAGTCTGAATCTCGGGGTTCATGGTTCGCGACAGGACTTTTTTGGGTGACTGTACAGTAGTTCAGGATCTCAACACAGCTCCGTTGCATTATCTCATTTAGTTTCGATGTTGTTTCATTCGGAAGGAGGCACGGTATATTTTAGGTGATTGTTCCTATTTACAGATGGGTGGAGTAAGATTGCCCCAGAATCGAAGCAGCAATCCTTACGACCGGAGGCGAGCGCCTTATCCACTTAATGATTTATCGACAGTTCCCTTTATCTCGGTTGTTATGTATTTCTTCTGTCACATACGAACTAAGATATCTTCTCGTTATTTCTTGTTGTGTTGTTGATAAAACCTCAGCGTTGATTTACTTAGCGTTGTTCTATATCACCTTGTTGCTGCCCATGAGAATTACCCGACACCTAGCTAACTCCCGGTCAATACCTTGTTAATTCTAGTTGAACACCCAGTTAACACAAACTCTGGTCACCACTTATTTGAATTAACATCTAATTAATACAACAGAAGTTGGTTGGACACACTTCCTAGTACACCTGGTCCCTGTTCACCTAGCAGCAAAGTAGGTACCTGCTGTAAATCGAAAGTTGCGAATTCGTATTCAGGGACAAGTTGTTGGAGCTTCCAATAACTTGCTTCGACATAAACCATTGACTCTTCAGGCTTCTATGCCCTTAACTCATGAGACATAAGGCAAGCATGAACTTAGCATGTTTCCCTGTTGGGCGCTGTAAACGCTTCTGCGCTTCACCTTACACAGATTTCAGATTTCAGATTTGCCCCCGAGGGGGCTAGTTTATTGGGCACCCCCTTACATCCTGTGCAAGGTGAAGCGCAGAAGCGTTTACAGCGCCCAACAGGGAAGTATGAAAAGTTCATACTTGCCTTTATGACTCGTACATTAAGGGCGTAAAAGCCTGAAGGGTCATAGGTTCTGTCAAGTTACATAAAGTGAGAGAATGATGAGTGTGTGGGGGGAAAGTTCCCGGTACATTTTATCTGTTTATGGCAAAGAGTGGCAGGTCCCTAATAATGTCAAATGCCAGGCCTGTGACTAGGAGGAGGGATCACCTTACACAAGGATGTGGGGGAGGGGGGGGGGTGCCCAATAAAAAAAATACAACACAGGGTCATTACCTCGCAAACACATTTTTTTTTCAATACAACACAATTATGATCAACACAATACTCAGTCAACACAACACCTGGTCAGCACAACAGCCACTTAAAACTTGATCAACACAACTCTTTGAACACCACATTACAAAAAATAAATAAATACAAGGTCCACAACTGAATGTTTTAATAACAGAGATGCAACAAGTGTCTGTCCTGCATGGTACTAAGCCGAACGAAAAACAACAATACGTTTTCCCCAAACAAAGTTGCTACATTTTCGACAACCTGGTCCACAATTTTTACTCCTAAACAGTATTGCAAATATAGGCTTAAGGATGAGGTAAGCTATACGTACAGTAACACCTTCCATGTGGTTACAGCATCATGTAACTAACGAAATAATAATCGTGTTTTTTCTTTTCATTTATTGTTTTGAAATTTAAGTGAGTCATACAAGCCTGGGCCTGAATTCACTTACACTTCTCATATGATGATTTATGGGAGCTAACTGCATAAGAAAAGTTATTAGGGTCTGTCATAACTCCTGGGCCATCGTGTACAGGCATAATGAGCTAAATACTCATCTAGAGGATACAGTAAGAATTTATAGTAGTAGAATTGCAAAGTGAGGAAAGTTGGTAGCGTACCTATTAATTAGTTAACTGAATGACATGGACACGTTAATAGATCGTTATATTGACGTTACCAGATAATGACGCCCATATGGATACACTTTCCACTAAAAGTAACTCACTCCATGGATCGCTTTGACAATGACTGACTCGTGACCTACGGGAGGCCCAGCAGCTGGGGATCTGATTGCAGGGCCTAGTACTGCTAGGAAGAGTGGTCCTCCGCGGGACTCAGGCCTGTGTGTGACTCTAACTATGGCTGGATTATGTATCTCCCTAAGAATGAGGTGTTGGCCTCTTTTATTCGTTTTTTTTTCGGGGTCACAGTACTTTCACAAATCGATCTTATCTAGGTTAGTTTATGGTGGCTTGTTCTGTTTATTGTAGACCTGTTCCTTGCGCTACCGAAGGGCAACGTTTATTGGATTAATAAGGTCATCAACACGAAGGCGAGAACTCCTTGCCCCTTCGTGACCCTTGTTTGGTCAGATCTTTATCTCGTTTCATTCGTTTCATTACTGTCGGGTGGGTCAACTTAAATGGGTGTACACCTGCGCTACTAGTTACTGCTCTATGTGTTGTTCTTCTGGGCTGGGGGCTTTGGTCTGATAGACAAGAAAGGTTTGTTTGGGGGAATTTTGTCTGAACATTAAACTCATCACTTTTTATTTTAACAAATTTATTGACAAAGCTTGGAGTACAGTTTGCCTATTCTGAGTAATTCAGTCAGGTCTTGACACTGAGGCAATCACAGTCGACAAAGGAAGTCGCTCTGAAGAAGACAACCAATCAGTACAATGCATGAAAATCAGCTGATAGGCATAAACACAAGTTCGAAGGTAATCCCTGTCTCAGTTAGGCGAAGGCTCGACTCAAACTCCAGTTATAAAAGCTGTGCCCCTATAATGCTCTTACTGTAATACAGTATAAATACATCATAGATTAAACCAACCAATTTAGTTGCATTGTCGTTTATCAACTTACAGATGTTTAAATTAAATTAAATTGCAGATTATATGAGAAATACATACAGAGGAAACTACCAGAAGGGGACAAGGAAGGTTATTATTCTTAAGGCAAGAACAGACAGACAGAACGAACCAAACAAATGTAAATTAATATACATAAACTCACCTAATATAATTACATTTATTTATGCACTATGCGTAATTGGCTAAGTTTGGTTGGTACGTTTTGTCTGTCATCATCAATAATGGTTCAGTCAGATGATTCCAGGAACTTCCTCCTGGCCACGAGATGGTTCGGAAGATACCTTTCGTCACTGTCAGGTCTCCAAGCCAATGAAACCTCGAAAATCAATATAGCAGAACATTAACCATATATTCTACGTGCATGGTGGTCTAATAACACAGAAAAGTGAAACCATGTAAGGCAAGAGGCTAATGATAAGCAGTGAGCAGAAAGTAGTTAAATTTAGCTGAAATGTGTCCGTTTAGGCAGACGCAGCCACCGCTCTCAAAAATGTCGATATAGGTTAAATTATACCAGTCTGGCACTTTATTATTCGCTGAAGTTTTTATAACAGAGAAGTTTTACTTTTAGAGTAATTCCATTTCTTACCGCATCTCATGGGATATGCGATGTGGTAATGAAGGAGAGAGAGAGAGAGAGAGAGAGAGAGAGAGGGGGGGGAGTGTTCTTATTGAAGTAGGTGACTTCGTCAGAACCATGTCCATTAGCACTCAGATAAGGACTAGCAGCCAGCTGTGTAGTAAACATACAAAGGTCAGTGTGTTAGCGTGTGTGTGGTACAGTGAGCAGACTAGGTTGTGTATTACTTTGTCCGGAGACGACTTCTAACTATTATCAAGCAACTGTGCATCAGTGACCTAACTCAAACATACTGTGATAGTCTGTGGAAACCACAGAGTTCAGTGTACGGTGATAACTCGCCCCTAATCGTCTGCCATTGTACTCACGCATGTTATGCCAACAGACCCGTCACAAGTGAGTGTTGAACAATTGTATTATTGTATTCAGAATTAAGCCAACTTGGGAAGTTATCACGTGATTGGTAATGTTGCTGGATGTGAGTTAAATATGATGGATACTGTTTGTGTGTTTAGAACTTACAGCTGGTAGAGGGACATGTATTTCCAGGTATGACCGAATAAATATTGTCGTGTACTTCTGGATGGATCTCATTACCTCCCACTCTCACCCCAGTCTGGCCGTGAGCGGCTATACCATAAATTAATTTATACGTCCCATACAGAAGTGTTCTCAGACAACAAATCTATATTTACTGATGCTAATTGGTTCATGCAATTCTTTCTAATTTCTGAATCGTACAATACAAGTATTAAGAGTAAATATGGACCATTCCCACAAGATTCGTAACACAAGAGTGAAACTAATTGTTATCACAAAACTAAATAATTATTCATAACATTGATACCATGCTCCATAGAGAGTGATAACAGTATACTCTGTATTCAGTGGCATAAAATTACATACAAAATAAAAAAAATAATCTCCAATGCATTAATGAGGTGTGAGTATTTACGGGTTGCACACAGCCTTTCGACTACACGTAGATCCTCATCAATATGGCTGTCGAATGGCGGCAAAATTATTTCTTGAATAACACGTAAATGAATTTCCCCGAGGACAGAAGAGATACCAGAGCCAATCACTGTACGATTATTTAGGGAATCCCACCATAAGGGCTTGAAGTGCCTCCAATAACATCACCGATAGCGTCATCAATCAACACGTCTACAATTCCCCTGCACACTGCACACAGAGTGACATGGTACGCTTACTTCAGAGTGAGATGCGCCAGGCGAACGTTTGTCTCCTTTTACTAACAGAGTTCATGTGTATTATGAGGTGCTTCTCTTGACAGTCACTCAAGAGCTGTAACAACATCTTAACACATGTGACCTCGACCTTGACCTTCTGAACTCCAGAGTCAATAGGGGTCAAATTCCGTACTATTGTATCATAAAATTGCTGTCATCTTACAAACCTCCTTGTCTATACATGTGCTGACAGCCGAACTAGGAGCTGCGTGCTCCGCCACACTGCAGATGTACCGGAAATCCTCAAAGGATAACTATGGCGGAGTAGGTGTTTACTTGTGGACCGGCAGTAAATGGTATCGGGATTTCTGGAAGGATCAAGACCTCGTGCACACTCGGGATGTTTATACACGTCCGGGAGTCTGGCAGCTGATGGTGACCATTTAAAGGGGGTCCTTCGTATCCTTGTGCTTGTTCCATCTTACTGTACGAGTTACTTTAAGGATATTACTGATGCGTGTGTGTGTAATTGTTTGTGTGTGTGTGTTTGTGGAAGGTTCTGGGTTCGTCATTATACCACAATATTCTAACATACTCCCATACAGCACCACATCAGTCTACCACACACCTACACAGCACCACGGCAGGCAGGTGAGGATAGAAATTTTTTGTGTGTCATTAGACAATATTTGCTCATTAACGCTCTTCTAACACGCCTAATTAACTTGTGTTCAAACAGGTATATACCTGGATACGCAAAATGGTTAAATTAAAAAAAATATATACCGTTATCTTTCGATATATATATATATATATATATATATTTATATATATATATATATATATTTATATATATATATATATATATATATATATATATATATGTATATATATATATATATATATATATATATATATATATATATATATATATATGCAAATAAATCACTGTAGGTGCGCGTGATCCAGGTATATGCTGATAACCACAAGGAAAGAAAAAACACGAAGTTCCCAAGCGCTTTCGTGTAATTCACATCTTCAGGGGTGAGTACAGACTAGTCTGTACTCACCTGAAGATGCAGATCCTAACTATCTTTTGTGGTTATCAGCATATATATATATATATATATATATATATATATATATATATATATGTTGATAACCACAAGGAAAGAAGAAAACACGAAGTTCCCAAGCGCTTTCGTGTAATTCACATCTTCAGGGGTGAGTACAGACGAAGGAGAAGTACAAAACGAGGTGTATATATACAGAGGAGGGTGAGATCAGGTCCACAATGGTCACGTATTAGGTAATGATCCTACTAATCTTTAAAAAAACACCGCAGCAGTCGGTAGTCAGGTCAGAGGGTAAGCTGACCCAATCTTCCCACCTGGTTACAAATCTTCTTAATTTCGAAATTATCCAGTTTGTACATACCATTGCTCAAATTCATGTTGGCGGATTCGGTATGTTTAATGAGACTAGATTCTATAATGTTCCTACTGTCAATTGAATTACAAGGTAATATTGAGGAGGCATTATAAGAACATAAGAACATAAGAACATAAGAAAATAAGGAGTCTGCAATAGGCCGGTTGGCCTGTGCATGGCAGCTCCTGTCGAGAGTTACGACCACTCTCTATCATCCATGAATCAATTTAGCCTCCTTTTGAAACTTTCCAGCGTTCCAGCACTTACAACAAAGTTGCTAAGCTTGTTCCACTCGTCCACCACCCTATTTGTGAACCAGTTCCTTCCTATCTCTCTCCTAAACATGAACTTATCCAACTTAAATCCGTTGCTCTGAGTCCTATCCTGCTCGGATATTATAAGAACTTTATCTATATCCCCTTTATTGATTCCTTTCACCCACTTAAATACTTCTATCATATCTCCCCGCACTCTTCGTCTTTCTAGGGAATACAAGTTTAGTTTCTTTAACCTATCCTGATATGGAAGGTTTCTAAGTCCTGGAATCATTTTCGGCATTATTCGCTGCACCGACTCTTGTAAATTGTTATCCATTCTATAATAAGGGCACCAGAACTGAACCGCATAATCGAGGTGCGGCCTGACTAGCGCAAGATATAGTTGCAATAAGACCTCTGCACTCTTATTACTTACAATTCTAGATATAAAACCCAATACTCTGTTTGCCTTATTTCGAACATTAACGCACTGTTTTCTAGGCCGTAGGTCCGGGCTTACAAGTACCCCTAGGTCTCTTTCACAAGTCGACTTCTCTAGGTTGATGTTGTTAAGGCTGTATACATTGAGAGTGTTTGTTCTTCCAATATTAAGTACGCTGCAGTTCCTGGTGTTGAATTTAATTTGCCATTTTTCAGACCACCCCTGCAGTTTATTTAGATCCTCCTGTAATGCAATTGCATCCTGCCCTGAATTAATCTGCTGCCCTATTTTGGTGTCATCCGCAAACTTGCTTATGACACTGCTGATCCCAGTATCTAGATCGTTTATGTAGATTACGACCAAGAGTGGGCCTAGTACTGACCCATGGGGAACCCCACATTATCCCAGTCAATGCAATGCTTATTATCCCTCAAATTAACAAACAGAGCATAGGATTCCTGGCCTGTCCTAACACTATATTTATGTTGGTTATATATGTATGTTTATATATATATATATATATATATATATATATATATATATATATATATATATATATATATATATATATATATATATATATATATATATATATATATATATATATATATATATATATATGTATATGGTATCAGGAAAACTGCCCTGAACAAGTGCCCCCCGATTACTGCTCTCAGAACAATTGCACCCCCCTCCCTGGACAATTGCCCCCCTGGACAACCGCCCCGCCCCCCCCCCATGGAACAATTGCCCCCCAATGCCAGTGAATAACTGGCACAAAACATGAAACTAACTAAATAGAGAGTAGAAAATAACACTAAGAATTAATGCTTTATTTTCATGTTTAATTTGTAGTAATAATTATATACACATACTGCACAACTCATACAATTTTTTTTAACACTACAATTCTGTAATTAGAAAAACATTGTAAAAACATTGTGGATCAGTCATATTTAATGTTTAAAAATTTATTGACATATATCACACACTAAAATTGCAAGTTGTGGGCTAACCTTCTCAAAAAGTCCAACACCTGGCTGTTCTCGAAGTAATGTACGATGGTTGCTATTCTGGCTGTTGAATCTTTATAACGTTTCGTCTTAGGTGGTGCTGGATCTCCTGCAATAATCTGGTTGATGGTGATGTTGGTTAGTATAGGTTAGGTTAGGTTAGGTTAGGTGTACTGTACTGTACATAAGATTCACTCGGGCAATCGGGGGCAATTGTGTCATGGGGGCATTTGTTCCATGGGGGTAGTTGTCCGGGAATCAGTTGCCCTAGAAAAAAAAAAATATATATATATATATGTATATACATATATATATATATATATATATATATATATATATATATATATATATATACAGCATATACTAGCGGAATCGCCGCCCTCCGGGCGGCTCTTTCGCTAGGCCACAATAGGACGCCACCCTACAGGAGGCTCCACATTGTTTCACTGTAGTACATGTACAAATTTTTGTCAGTTCCCACTCTGGAGCATCCAACATAGAACTGTCCATGAGAGAAGCAAGGAAACACCAGGTTTAGGTCAACCATCTTTAGGGACTGTCCCTGGCTTTTGTAGATGGTCATGGCAAAGCTCACTTTAAACGGGAACTGAAGTCGCTTGAACTCAAATGGCAGGTCAGTGGTGATGAGAGGTATCCTTGGTATAAAAACGTCCACTCCTTTAGCTTTTCCTGTCAGTATTGTAGCTTCCAGTACATGTGGCATCATGTTCTTCACCACCAGTCTTGTGCCATTGCAGAGGATTGGTGGTTCAAGATTTCTTAAGAACATTATAGGAGTTCCAATCTTGAGAGTGAGGTGGTGAGGAAGCATTCCAGCGGGCTCCAAAGAATTAAGGAATTCTGCAGGGTACTGGACTGCTTGGTCCTGGTCGATTACTGTATCAACAGATTTGAATAAGGTCTCACTGCCTGGAAGCTGTCTGAGTAGAGTCATGTTGATTTCAGCCACTGTTTCATTCTTTGGTGCAAGAATTGCGCGTTCACGCAGCCACTTGTGATCCTTGTAGTGGTGGATAATGTTTGGGTAGACCATGTTAGTGATCTCAGTTGAGGACTTTACAACAATTCCACATCCTTGAGGAATGATTATTTGTCCTTCTGAATCAACAGGGAAAGTTCCATTCCCAATCTGCAGTAGAAGGTTTGCAAACCGTCCAGCATCCTGATCTCCTTGTACATGTACTCTCATGTTTGTGGATAGGGTGAGTGTCTGAACACTTCTCCAAAGGTATGATGCCTTGAGGCACGCATTCAGTTCATCAGCTGGAGTGCTTCGAGGAATGACAGGTAGGGTCTGGCGAAAGTCTCCAGCATTGACCATTGTAATGCCACCCATGAGCTGGTCATTTTCTAGTATGTCTTGCAAGGTCCTGCCCAATGCTTCAAATGCTAACTTGTGAGACTTAGTGCATTCATCCCAGACTATGAGGCTGCATTTTTCTAAGAGTTTTGCCTTTGCCGATCCGTTTTTGATATTGCACACTGGATTCTCATTGTGAGCGAGGTTGAGAAGCAATTTAAAAGTTGAGTGTGCAGTACGTCCTCCTTCTAGTAGTGTTGCAGCAATGCCCAAGGATGCTACAGCAAGAGCAATTTTTCCCTGATGACGTACTTTGGCCAACAGAAGGTTGATCAGGAATGTTTTTCCTGTCCCGCCAGATGCATCGAGAAAGATTACACCTCCCTGCTCCGCTTGTATCGCTTGCAGAATCTGTTCAAAAGCATTTGCTTGATCAGGCACCAGGTGAGGCTCATTTTCTTCAAGAAAATTCACCAGAACTTCAACTGAGTAGTCTGTCTCTCTGAGCAACTTCCCTGTTTGCAACTACAGGTTCTTCTCGGTTTGGGGAAGCCAATCCAAAATCAGTCAGGTTTTTTCCGCATAGCTCCATCACTTTGTCTTCCAGCATGATCAGAGCCCTATTGAACATGTCATCCATGAACTCAATCTCTTGACCAGGATGTTCTCTTTTTGCTTGATGACGCAGATCCTCTGAAAGACTTTCTTGGTGGTTTTTCCAGTGCTGGCTTGGGTTAAAAAGTCCACATGTAGCAATCATGATGGCAAACAGGTTTCTCATTCTCACTGGCGATTGAGTAGCTGCTGCCTCTTCTAATGTGTCATTCCAGTGACCATCATCTTACAGTAGGCCAAGGAGATTGCATGCTTCCTGATAGGTTCTGCAGACTTTTCCATTCACTGTCTTGAGTGCTGCATATGATGTTGGGCCACGGATGTGGTGCAAAAGTAGTCTCAAAGAATAGCATCCAAAGTTGTTGGGGTGAACCGTATAGACACGTCCCAAAGCATTACCTGACTTTATCCCTGGATATCCTTCAACATCGGATCCTTGAGCTCTTCTCTGGAACTTTTTCATTGAAGCCTGCCACTTGGGTACGTCAACATACAGGAGTATTTGAGCAAACTCATCTTCCTGTGAAAGCTTGAAGAATGCAGTGAGGGTCGTATCAGCAGGATTTGCCATTTGTTTTTGGAGGAACTCTTCTGTGAAGTATATTCTTTGTCCATTTTCCAGGTGAACAGCCAGATGAACTACTGTTGGACATCGATCGTGTATGGGAAAATTAAAAATTCTCCATAGGGCTTCATTGCTGCATATCATCACTACATATAACACCACCCATCATCACTACATATAACAACATCCATCATCACTACATATAACAACATCCATCATCACTACATATAACACCATCCATCATTACTACAGATCGGTAAAGTAGTTTCCGAGATTCTCGTGCGGACACACCACAAACAAACACACACACAAACAGACTTCATCCTTGACCACCGACGGGTCAAGACGGGTCAGACGCACCTGGCACTGCTCAGCAGCAGCCACGTCAACTGTTATGTTGGCCCATACCAACTCCCTCCCCTGAACTCTCCTTCCCACCGGAATATCAACAAGTTCTCGCCAGAAGTTACTATTTCATTTGGGAAAGGAATGGAAAAAGAGTTGAATAGTGGTGAACAGTGCTTAAATCAGTGAAAAACAATTCGGCAGTTGAGTCTTACCCAAGCTAACCTTCACACAGTGAGGTCCCAGGTACCCAGTGATAATTACCCTGAGACTCCACCATAGAGAGGCCTGGGACCACACCTCACCCACCTGAGTGAGTGAAGTCCTGTGACAACAGACCACGTGGTGTCCCCATGATGCTACGACACCAGGTAGTGAATGAGTTGCTTCAGCATCATGTGAAGTTCCTCATAACACCATCCGTGAGGGAATTACTACACCACGTGATGCCCCTCATAACATCATCTGTGAGGGAATTACTACACCAAATCAGGCCCCTCTTACACCATCTGTGAGGGAATTACTACACCACTTTAAGCCCCTCATAACACCACCTGTGAGGGAGCTAGTACTCCACGTGATGCCCCTCATAGCGCCATCTGTGAGGGAGTTACTACACTACGTGTCTGTTGTTTAACACCTCAGTTTACATGAGCTACGTGTGTAAACATTAATCTGTATGTTCACTGTATGTTCTTTCACCTTTCTCTAATGAAGATTTTTGTTAAACCACCAATTTATGTAATAAATCATTTGTGTCCAATGTATATTTTCAGCCTTCGGGCTGCAAACTTTTTAATAAACCGTTTATAATTATTATTATTAATATTATTATTATTATTATTATTATTATTTACATACTTCTTTATTTTATATAGATAGATCATCTCTACATATAACACCACCCATCATCACTACATATAACACCACCCATCCTCACTACATATAACAACATCCATCATCACTACATATAACATCATCCTTCATCACTACATATAACACCATCCATCATCACTA
Organism: Homarus americanus; assembly: GCF_018991925.1. Taxonomy (NCBI): domain Eukaryota; kingdom Metazoa; phylum Arthropoda; class Malacostraca; order Decapoda; family Nephropidae; genus Homarus; species Homarus americanus. Next base: position 9,957,224 of record NW_024741901.1, on the reverse strand, counting down.
CAGAACGGTAAAGTAGGTTCCGAGATTCTCGTGCGGACACACGAACACACATACTTCTATGTTTTATATATATATATATATATATATATATATATATATATATATATATATATATATATATATATATATATATATATATATATATATATATATATATATATATATATATATATATATATATATATATATATATATATATACCCCCATATTGCACGCAGACTTCCAGATACAAACACTACCTCACTAGTCGGGCATCGAACCCTGGACCTGTGCTTATGATCAGAGGTTCACGTTGCTGAACAAAGACGCATGAACAGGCTTTGTGTGGAATAAAACAAAGCCTAAGATTGCTTTTGTTGTCCTTGTGGCTCGGTGGTAGTGATCCCTGTTCATATGCAGAGGTCCAGTGTTCTATTCCCGACACGAACGCCACACAGGCCACAATCATATTTACGCTTGCAAATGGTTCTTCAAACACTCTATTTTCATGAGGTGATGGATGAAGTGTTAAAACGACACTGACCTTATTGTTGAAAGTCCATAGAGAAAAACTTAACTATGGTTCGCATCTCATCTCAACGAAGGTTAGGTGAGGTTAACAATATCGTTTCAAAAAATTATTGCATAAATTACAAACATTCAGCGTCATTTCAAAACAAACTGAAACATTCTGTCAGGAATAATTTCAGTGTTATCAATTTCTGAATGTTGCAAACTTTGATTTCATTTCCTGGCAAAAAATGAGAATGGTGCTTGTGCTAGTTTCTCCATGCAATGCCTCATATATATATCTGTGTATGTGTGTTTGTGTGTGTGTATGTGTGTGTGTGTGTGTGTGTGTGTGTGTGCGTTTGTGTGTGTGTAATAATAATAATAATAATAATTAACGGTTTATTGAAGGAGCATAGCAGAAAAAAGGCTGAATATATACAGTTATATAATTGGGGAATGGGTTTCGATTTACAAATATTATGCAAGTAACATAAGTGATACAAATAAGATATAAAATAACTAGATGGGGAAAAGCTCAAACTACAGGGCATTTCAACATAGTGACAGTGCAAGAAGTAGGATTTACTGGGAGTGAATACACTGGTTTATTACAGGTTATTGATAATTTTTACAATGGTTGGGACTGGGCTGTTCTTATAGCCATCAGTTCGTGCACGTATGGGCTGGATGCGGTTGTGGTGTCGAACAGCAATTCTCGGGCTAGGTATCTCAGGTGGTAGTAGGAGCCGGTGTCGAGGATGGTGCAGAAGCTTCTCACCAAATTTGCAGATGAGGTCGTGGTGATGGTCAGTGAGAGCCGAGAGGGTCAGTGTGTTGAGCACTTCTTGATATGTGGAGTAGGAAGGGGAGAGAATAATCTTGCATGCCCTCTTTTGCACTTTTACTAGGTATGAATATTGAGTAAACTGTGAGGAGCTCGGGTGTGTGTGTGTGTGTGTGTGTGTGTGTGTGTGTGTGTACAGGGTGGTGTAATGTATCTAGTGTGGCAGCATTATGTTAGTGTTAAGGTGTGTGTGTGTGTGTGTGCACAGGGTGGTGTAACGCCTCTAGTGTGGCAGTATTATGTTAGTGTTAAGATGTGTGTGTGTGTGTGTGTGTGTGTGTGTGTGTGTGTGTGTGTGTGCAGCCACACACAGGGTGGTGAAATGCGTCTAGAGTGGCAGCATTATGTTAGTGTTATGGTGCGACTAATGCTTGCTCCCTCTCGCTTTCAGCTGCCGCTGCTGGCTAGGCCTCATGGCAAACAGAAAAGCAAATTGCATAAGTCTTCCCCTGCCAGTACACAGCCTCCTCACCATCATGACTCCTGTTGTGCCTCCTCGTGGCAGCACATGGTAAATGAGTGCCTCGTGGGCCCAGGCTAGATCAGCAGGGGATCTCGGAGTAGCAGTGTGCCCCAGAGGGACGGCGCATACGCCCACTGGCATGTGGACACGTCCTGGCGCCTTCCAGCCACCGCCCCGCTGATTTGCAGATTAAACTTGGTAGGTATAAGGCAACGGGAGTAAACTCCGAACGAAAAATCTGCAGTGGAGCCCAGAATCAGACAGAAATGCTTACAAAGTTCCAACAAGACCCCAACGGCGGTGTAGGCGGAAGAGGTAACCACCATGGAAACCCAATGACTACACCTGCAGACGAAGGCAATGACTGTTGGACAGGCTACTAAGGCGAAAACCAACAAACTGGCTATCGGCAGTCCACTGTGACTCTCCCTCTATTCAGTCGTTGCAACACTTTCACCACTGCATCAGGAAAAGGGAGAGCCAAGATGTGTAGTTGCAGTCTGCGCTCCTGCCTCACCACATAAATCAACTCACTCGCAGCCATCATCTAGTTCATCATACCTCTCATCATCATCAAAACCCCTATACCCTCAAAGATCCTATGGCAACAGACGAGTGGCGACAGGAACAGGCAGAGATGACTGCCGGGAGTCTCTAGTCAAAACTCTGCACATGGGCGGCTGAGATAAGATGGTCGTTTATGCACTAGGATCTAGACAGCAGTGCAATCCGGTCCTGTCTGTGCTACTGAGCAGCCCTTTCGGGGAGCCACTCTGCTCACCCTACATGGAAAAGGGGCTAGAAAAGGTGCCCTAAGAATAGCCTGCCTAAAAACCCAACCTGACAGGGCAACCGCATCCAGTAAGGTCATCCTTATGCGGTTGAAAAAAAACAACAAAATTCACAGATCCAAACAAAAACAAACCATACAACCTCTTATGGTCACTGCATGGAATGTGAGGACCCTTCTGGAAACTGGCACAAATGCACGTCCTGAAAAAAGAACTGCGTTTGTGGCAGAAGAGCTGGCTAGGTATAACATCGACATAGCAGCCGTCATTGAGTCCCGGCTCCCAGATGAGAGCCAACTCACAGAATGGGGGTCTGGCTACACCTTCTTCTGGAAGGGTAAGTCTGCTGCGGATTGAAACTGCATTTATGGAGGTGGCTTTGCCATCCGCCAGTGCATCCTACTCAGGCTAACTGAAATGCTTATTGGGATCAACGAGTGCCTCATGACGCTTCAAATCCCACTGAATCACTAATATCATGCCTTCTTCATCAGTGCATACGCCCTAACACTAGATGTAGAGGATGAGATCAAGGAGGCCTTTTACGCAAACCTCAACAGGTGCTAACCTCTATCCTCAGAGAAGACAAGCTTGTGCTCCTTGGCAACTTCAATGCCAGAGTTGGCAGAGATGCTAAGATTTGGCAAGGAACCATAGGAAGAAATGGACTAGGCAAGTGTAATCCCAACGGCTTACTCATCCTCAGCAAGTGTGATGCACACAACCTCACTATCACCAATCCCTTATTTAGGCAGGCTGACAAGTTCAAGGGCTTGTGGTAACACCTACGATCCAAACACTGGCATCTCATTGCATAAATCATTGTCAGAGAAAGAGAACGCCGAGATGTCCTCATTACCCGTTGCCTTGCGTGGCTCAGACCACTGTAACAAGGATCATCGACTTGTCAGATCCAAGCTCTCATTTCACGTCGCCCCAAAACGGCGAAGGTAGCAAGCATCCTGAAGAGGTTTTAATACTAAGCGTCTAGAGGATCCTTCAGTAGCACCTGCTTTCAGATAGCAGGTCGAACATGGGCTTATAAAATCCCAACAGCAAACAACGTGAATCCCAGTGCCCAATGGGATACTCTTAATACTGTTATGACAAAATCCTGCAGAGAGACCTTCGGCCAGATGAAAAGAATACACCAGGACTGGTTTGATGAAAATTACCTGGCAATCAAAGTACTCTTCGATGATAAACGTGCTGCTTTTACTGACTGGCACCAAAGCTGATACCCTCCGCAAATTAAAGCGGCAGCCCAGCGGGAACTCCGCAATCTAACGAACGACTGGTTTAAAAAAAAATGCATTTGAAGCACAAAAATTTGCAGATCAGCAGAAGATGCGCGAATTTTTCATTTCCACTGAAACATTTTATGGGCCAGTCACTCGTGGCGCAGCCCCCTTCCGCTCATCTGATGGTAACGGCATAATTAAAGGCGATGAAGGCCTCCTTCAGCACCGGAAAAAGCACTACCATTCATTGCTCAACTGAAACACCGATGTGGAAGTCCTGACTACCCAGCAGGTCCCTCAGCATCTAGAGTTGACCCACCTCAGCTATCCTCCATCCCTGAATGAGGTAGCTACTGCCATCAAAGAGACGAAAAATATCAAAGCCTCAGGGCCTGATGGATTCCCAGCCGAGGTGCATAAAGCAGGAGGACCTCTGCTTACCAGCCGTCTCAACTCTCTCCTGGAGAAAATATGGGAAAAGGAGGAAATCCCCCAAGCTCTTAAAGATGCCTCCATTGTCAATATTTATAAGAACAAGGGATACTGGTCTGACTGTGGCAACTACCGTGGGATCTCGCTGCTCTCCGTAGCTGGCAAGATTATCGCCAGAGTCCTCCTAAACTGACTTCTTCCTCAGGCGGAAAACTTCCTCCCTGAATCTCAATGTGGTTTTAGACCATCATGTGGTACGACTGGCTTAATCTTTGCTGCCCGCCAGATACAGGAAAAGTGCAGAGAACAGCGTCGGGACCTGTACATGGCTTTCATCGACCTAACCAAGGCCTTCGACTCGGTCAACAGGGAAGCCCTCTGGTGGACCCTCAGCCGTTTTGGCTCCCCACCAAAATTCATCGCCATTGTGAGGCAACTCCATGATGGCATGAACGCCAGTGTCCTGCACAATAGCTCTGGTTCAGACACACCTCCACCATCCATCCAGCTTAACGGTATTACCCTCTCTAATGTTGCCCACTTTCGGTATCCTGGCTCCCAACTGTCCACAACTGCGGACATCGATGAAGAGATTCAGCATCGGGTCATATGTGTATCTCAAACATTTGAAAGACTCCGAAATTGTGTCTTCAGCTGTAGGGAGCTGAAATTATCTACAAAGCTGCATTTATATCGAGCAGTGGTCCCCCCCACCCTGCTATATGGCAGTGAGACTTGGGTCACATACAGTAGGCACCTCAAGGCAATTGAAAACCTTCACCAACGTAGTCTACGTTCCATCCTCCGAGTTCGCTAGGAAGACAAGAGAACAAATGCTGGTATTCTTGCTGACATCAACTGTAGGAGCATCGAGGCTACCATTATCCATGAGCAACTATGTTAGACTGGCCATGTTACCAGCATGGACGAAGTAGACTGTCAAAGCAGCTACTTTACAATCACCTAACGAACAGTAAACTAAAGTCGGCGGGCAATTGAAAAGGTATAAGGATAGCCTAAACACCAACCTGAAAAGTGCCAAATCGACCCCCTCACCTGGGCGTCGATTACTCCACATCATAACGCTTGGAGGAGCACCACACTAGAATGTGTAAATATTTTGCGGGAATGACGCTGCCTTACCTGTGCAACAAATGTGAACGACGCTGCGGGTACCGTATCGGTCTCTTTAGTCACCTGAAAACTCACTAACCTCGATGACATCTATAATATCTCATATCATTGTATCATAGCTCGATGATCGTCATACTCGATTCCGAGGGACAGCAATGTAGTAGTGTTACTGTGTGTGTAATAATACTAATAATAATAATATTAATAATAATAATAATAATAAACGGTTTATTAATAAAGTTGCAGTCGGTGGCTGAAAATATACAAACTTACATGTGATTTCGACATAATAATATACGTTCAATACATTTACAGGTCTGTACAATACATAAATCAGGTGTTTATTATTTTAACAATAGATGGGATGGTGTTATTCTTATATCTATCAGTGCAGGCTCTTATGGGCTGAATTTTGTTGTAGTGGCGGACTGCGTGACGTGGGTGGGGGACTGCCGGTGGCAGTAGGTGGCGACGACGAGGATGGTGCAGTAGTCCACTGCCAAACCCTGGTAGTGCGTGGTGGTGGAGGTCACTGATGGACGGCATTTCCAGGATGGAGAGAGTGTTGTTGTAGCCGGAGTAGTCTGCATCGAGCATGATTCGGCAGGCCCTCGTCTGTACGTTCTCTAGCTGACGTTGTTGGGTAGAGTTGAGAAAAGACTATCAGGTTGGTGACGAATACGTTAATTTGGGGAGAATAGATGCGTGTGTGTGTGTGTGTGTGTACAATGAAGAGGAAAACTTGCACTTGGTATTACCTCATGATTTACTTGATAGCGAAAGTTTCGGAGAGACTTCCTTCATCATTAGATAATCTATAACAAATGAAACTAAGATTACAACATGTATAGTACAAACAATGTACAGGATAAAAAAGCACGAGCCCAGCGTTATAAACACAACTGGCTAGCAACTCACAAAATATTAAATACATATATGCTGAATTACAGTCTCCTCTTCAGTTCAGCAAACGAAAAGTATGAAGAACAAAAAAGAAAAACCTTTTACACAACGAAAATAACCTACATAATCATTTCCCAGTGTTTACTTCTACTGCCTGACACCCGCAGCACTGCCACACGACCGAACGCTGGAAACAACAACGTTAATTGAGGAATGTTCCTTATGAGGGTAAACATACTCTATTTTTATCTTACTACTTTTCAAGTTCCTGTAAATATTATCTACATATTTCTAATATCCTAACATATCTCTCCGAAATTTTGTCAACTAGTGGTAATTCCCAATAAACCTCAAATTGGCATTAAATATTAACTATGATCGAATATCCACCCAAACCCTGGCTGCCTCGCGTTGTGTGTCCACTATATGCATTATACTTTTGTTAGTCTCTCTAAACATATAAATTCGCCAATCTACACAGTTCAGAATCACGAGTTGCTGCTAATGGTAATATTTCTAATGGTGATTTATATACCCAGTGAAGTTGAGAATACTTCGTCTCTGAAAACATTAATATATAATATCCCCCTCCTCTCTCTCTCTCTCTCTCTCTCTCTCTCAATATATATATATATATATATATATATATATATATATATATATATATATATATATATATATATATATATATATATATATATATATATATATATATATATATATATATATATATATATATATATATATATATATATATATATATATATATATATATATATATATATATATATATATATATATATATATATATATATATATATATATACTGTATATGAAGGCGGATACATACCCAGCCTATCTCACTATCTGTTACCTATGAAACATCCCTAAAGTGGAAGATACATTAGTAGCTTCTACTTAGCTACGACGCAGGATCCTACATACCTCCACACACTGCCTCCTAGACACTTGTGTTATTCCTCACACTCAGGAGGGAGGCACGTGTTAATCCCTTAAAAGCCAAGCGTTATTCAGAGTCCAGGGAGCTGTGTTGTTTAACATGCATGATATAGTGCTACACACACTCTCTCGCTTTCTCTCTGTTGCTCTGTCTCTGTTTCTTTCTCTCATTCGGTCTCTCTCTTTCTGTCGGTTTCGTTCTCTGTGTCTGTCGTTGTACGTTATACTCTCTCTCTCTCTCTCTCTCTCCCCTCTCTCTCTCTCTCTCTCTCTCTCTCTCTCTCTCTCTCTCTCTTTTCATATTGCTCGGTGTGTGTGTGTGTGTGTGTGTCTTTTCTATTTCTGTATTTTCTGCCTCTTTATCTCTCTCTATTTCTGTGTGTCCCTGCCTTTTCTATACGTCTCTCTCTCTCTCTCTCTCTCTCTCTCTCTCTCACACACACACCAGGGGTTATAGTGCATTAACATTTTTCATAATTTTTACAACACCTGCAGAGACGTCACCCCATTTTTCAGGAGCCGGTGGATGTAAACCTATATTAGTGATGTTTATCTTAGTCTGATGTTTTGTGTCTTGATGGCTCCGCTTCTTAGTGAGGAGAGAGAGAGAGAGAGAGGGGGGGGGGGCAAGACTAACAGCCATCCAATCCCTAAAAGCAACCCTGTGAGCCACACGGCCACTATTCCTACCCAAGATAATGCTTTACAGGAAACTATAAAAAGCTCCTCACGAAAGAAAAATTCCCTTTGAGCCAAAAAGTATTCGCTCTTGAGCTATGAAATATTCCATCTGCTTTATAACTATTCCTTCTTCAGCATCACAAGATTTTTTCTGGAGTATAAATTGCTCACCGTGAGCTATACAAAATGATTGTCCTCGAGCTATAAAATACGCCTTTTTGAGCTACAGAAGTTTCCTTCTTCAGTAATATGTTTCTTTCTGGACCTGTAAAGTTTCCTCGTGGTCTATTTTTTTTTCCTATGATCTGTAAAACTTTGCTTCTTGAGCTAACTAATCCTAACATAACGTAATTTAAGCTAATTAAGCCAACAACATAACATATTCCAATCTAATCTAGGCTATTCTAACTTAATATAATTTAACCTAACCTAACCTAAACTAATCTAATCTCACCTACCCTACCATAATCCAATCTAATCTATCTAACCTATTACTACCTTTCCTAAGCAGACCTAACTTCACCTTACCTAACATAACTTAACTAAACGTAACTTAACCAAACCTAAATTAATCAAACCTAACCGAACCGACCATAACCTATCTTTACCTAATCTCATCCAACCAAACCTAACCTAACTTAACTTCACACGGCGAGTTGAATTTCTCCCGGTTCATATCTTCTTTAACACATTTCACTATATTAAAGGTGTGAATTACCTATCCTGCAGTACTCAACAATCTCCTCACAGGCTTTAACAACAATACTGTTGGAAGGATTGCCACCTAAATTAACATACAATATCGTGATGAAGATATTACTGATGATACACGGATGATTAACATTGAAATTACATGTGACATTAATTTTACCAGTGACAAGTGTGCCTCTGACATAAAAGAATCTCTCTCTCTCTCTCTCTCTCTCTCTCTCTCTCTCTCTCTCTCTCTCTCTCTCTCTCTCTCTCTCTCTCTTAGTCTCCAGAATTCTCTGTGATTTTCCCCCGAAGGATTATAGAGAAACCACCTCACTAAAAGAGAAAGAGAGAAAGAGAGAGAAAGGCCGAACGAGAAGAGTGAGATACAGAGAGCCAGTGGGTGGTGAGATATTGACAAGGCATCAGTTGTTGCAAGGCAATTTGGGGCTCGGGGAACATTTCATTCATGATACATATTCATTTTGCAACACAGGAACTGAACACAGGTAGTCGGGTGGAGAGGAGAAGAACACAAATAACAAAAATAGGAAAAATACTAATAATAAATATTTTAGTGGATATAATAATAATAATAATAATAATAATAATAATAATAATAATAATAATAAGAAGAAGAAGAAGAAGAAGAAGAAGAATTCATTAAAGGAATTGATGTGTAACTCATCTATAAATATACTCGATGAAGTTGGTCTTTACTCAACTTGTTAAAGATGGTGAAGCAACATGGACGAGAAAATTTGCATGTGTAAGTTAAGCTGTGCATTACTTTGATAGAAATGCATTTATAGCTGTTTATAACTCACAAAATACGTCTATCATGAAGCAATCTCCTTTAATTTGGGACTCTGTATAGAGTATACGGTCTTATCTGAAACTATTATTTTAAATCCAGAACAGGGGTTAACATCTGGAGAACAACTTTAATACTCACAATCCAATCTCGTCCACCCAGGTTCTCTCACACAGAGATGTGGCCAGCCTGTGTGTATTCTGCAAATCCAGAAAGCTTCACTTAAGCTCCCTCCCTCGAGAAAGCTTACCGGAGTTATAGATGTACCAGGAACAATTTACAATTATAATTTCCTTTTACGCAAAATGAACAATGCCGTTCTTCGTTTTAACATAAATTATGGATATATATTAGGCAACAAAAAAGTGTCTAAGAGTTAATATCGACAAATTTTCAAACATATTTGAAATGAATGACTAAAAACACAAAATGTACAAGAAATAACTGTTCAAATGTACGTCATTTTATCAGAAGCCATTTTCTTCAGAGGACACCCGATGTTGTGTATCTTAGTTTATCATAGGTTTAGAATGAATAATAACGGTAAAAATGATACTATCATACAAGGCACAGGTGGGTGAAGTAACACGTTGTTCTCCTGTGAGATGGATACGTGTTGTGTTGAGGTTTATGAATATTACACTCACATCACTGACACATGTTTTAGCGCCGCTACTTTCAGGTAATGTTCTAACACACTGAGGAACGTGACCATCAAGCTGATCTACGTGATGTTATTTTATGTTTTATTACGAAATGATTCCTGAGGGTAGTACGTGATCCCCCCGCTCTCTCTCTCTCTCACACACACACACACACACACACGCACACACACACGCACACACACACACACACACACGCACACACACACACACACAATTACCACGCCACAAAGCCCCACTAATACAGTAACATCCAAGCACCACAACAACGCACAAACATCACCAGTCAATATTTTGTGGAGAATTGGTTTAGTTGCGTTGACGGGAAATAGTAAATAGAAAATTGTCAACAGATCCACTGGACATTAAGCTTACCATCTGCTATTCATCCTCCCAATTTTCCCTTCCGGATAATCGTTTTACATCAAATTGGATTATATGATATTCAAAACGTTAAACCTTTTACCTAATTTGCTGAGTTGGTTTACCTGGTTAATAATAATAATAATAATAATTAACGGTTTACTGAAAAAATTCTGCAGCCCGAAGGCTGAAAATATACATTGGACAAAAATGACTTCTTACATACATTGGTGGTTTAACAAAAGCCTGCATTAGAGAAAGGTAAAGGAACACACAGTGAACATACAGATTAATGTAGGTGTTGAACAGCAAACTCGTAGTGTAGTAACTCCTTCCCAGATGGTGTTAGGAGGAGCTCACGTGGTGTAGTAGTTCCCTCAGATGGTGTTATGAGGGACCTGGCGTGGTGTAGTAATTCCCTCGCAGATGGTGTTATGAGGGGCCTCACGTGGTGTAGTAATTCCCTCACAGATGGTGTTATGAGAGACCTCACGTGGTGTAGTAATTACCTCACAGATGGTGTTATGAGGGGCCTCACGTGGTGTAGTAACTCCCTCACAGATGGTGTTATGAGGGGCATCACGTGGTGTAGTAATTCCCTCACAGATGGTGTTATGAGTGGCCTGACGTGGTGTAGTAATTCCCTCACAGATGGTGTTGTGAGGGACCTCACATGGTGTAGTAATTCCCTCACAGATGGTGTGATGAGGGACTTGACGTGGTGTAGTAATTCCCTCACATATGGTGTTATGAGGGACATGTGGTGTAGTAATTCCCTCACAGATGGTGTTATAGGAGTGAGGTTTGATCTGAGGCCTTCCTATCGTAGACGGATTAACACATCGCTGGTTGTTGTTGGGTCTCACGGGCCGTTATCACTGGGTACCTGGGACCTCACTGTGTGAAGATTAACTTGGGTACGACTGTTACTGTTGAGTTGTTCTCACTGACTTAAGCACTGTTCACCACTGTTCACCTCTGTTTAACACTGGGGTTCCGTTCCTTTCTAAATGAAATTGCACCTCATGAGAACTTGTTGATATTCCGGTGGGGAGGATGGTTCAGGGGAGGGGGATGGTATGGGCCAACTTAACAGTTGACCTGGCTGCTCCGAGAGGAGCGCCAGGTACGTCTTGACCCTTCGGTGGTCAAGGTTGTGATTGACCAAATGTTTAGATAAACGTAAACATTCATAAGCTTTGCATTTATTGTATGTACTGTGTATTTAGCTTTAGTCTTTGATAAAAAAAATATATATAATTTACACTGATTCATTTAACAGAGGTTAGAAATCACAAGGAAAACATTTGTCAATTCTGATTATTCTTTATCACTTTTAGACGCGAATATCTAGTAAACCACGACCCGGAAAACTTGATATGCACTTATGTAGTATATATACAGTATTTTATTTCTTTCCTAACAGGTGTAATAGTTGAAGAGGAACTCGCCAAATTTCGGGGTCCAGCCCTCTCATTCTTGTAAGCATTACGTAGAATAAACACGAATTTACAGACGAATTACCTCTGGAACTCCACCCCTTCTCAGGACATTGATGCATGCAGACGTTGACTTTGTACAATTGTGTGTACTTTACAGAGGACAAGGGTCAGGGGGAGAAATTCATCAAACTTGAGGGGTATGGGTTCAATCATGTTAGCATATTCCATCCAATCTAAACACGAATTTCAGGTAGGCCGCCATTGGCAACTCCAACATGCTAATGAACACACATGTAAAAAAATTATATGCATGTGCTTTACAGAGGGGAGGGTTACGGGTCACCTTGACAAAAAATATATTTTTCGACACAAGGTGGATGTAGGGAAAGGGGGGGGGGTAATATGGAAGAGAGAGAGGGTGAGGGGAAGGACGTATTTAAACGGGGCCCGGACGAAAGCCCCCTGTGACAAAAGCCCATAGGACAAAGTGCAAAATAGGACTGAAGCCCCCCTGTTTTAATGTTAAAGAGAGGGTCATTAGAAATATTAAAATATATAGATTTAAATATTACAATTCAAATAATTTAAATATTATAACTCTTTCAATTTTGATATAGAACATTATTAAATAAATAGAAAAGAAAAAATACGACATGTTTTACCTTCATGTTCATTAAGTATTTACTGAGGTGACCCTAGCGCCCAGTGAGGTCACTGAATGTCAGGGGAGTAATTACCCCAGTTGACAAAACATACGTCATTGCAGATTTAATAAACATCCCTTGTATACTTCTTTATAACTATAACAGAATTCCCGAAGGTTAGGTTAGGTTAGGTAAGAGAAGTGTTCATAAACTGTAAAAAAAGTAAAAGAATTATTTTAAAATTTCTTATTATTTCTCCTGGTGGACTTTTGTCCTAGGGGGCTTTTGTATTAGGGGCTTCTGTCCTAGGGGGCTTTTGTCCTACACTCATTTAAACACGCGATAAAAGATTGGTGATTGTTTTGTTGAGATTGTTCTTACTGCAGTGGTAGGGTGTCATACGGAGGCGAATTTTTTTTAGTTTTGAAATCGGCCCATGGTATTAATGATGTAGTTCTATGTGCAGAATCATGTGATATCTTCAGATTTGAAAAAGTTTTCATTTTTTGCTAGGTAAATTTAACTGAAATCTTATAGAAAATTCAGTATTCACCCTTTTACCAACACCACTAAATAGCTTATTTAAAAAAGTAAAGTAAATATATCAGGTTAATTTATTAGAATGAAAATGATCCAGAATAGTGAAACGAATGATCTTGACACATTATTAAATTTAATATTCGCTAGAAAACAAATCATCAAATACAAAACCGGAGTTTTACTACTACGACCGGTGTTGCTGCACACCATAGAACATGTCTTTCTTGGCACCTGGAAATTTCTCATGCCTCCTGCTGACCACCTGAGCTCGGATGTAGCCTTCCCTCCTCTCCTGGCTGTACACGTGACTGCTGGCCTCGCTCACTTGCTGTACACAACGCTCTATACTCTGGGTGTGTGAGGGCCAGGCAGGGACATGCATGGGGCTGTCCAGGAAAGCTCTGACTTGAACATTGGTGAGGCTGCAGGTAAGAGGGGCTCACTGCCAGCCTGGATGTTATCCAGATCTATGAGATCAGTGAGGGTCTTGGCACCTAGATTGGACTTCAGGAGTCTTCCTGACCCTGAAGGAATCGTCACCAACTGATCTGTCATGCCCAGATCCCTTCCATGTCTCTATATCCAAGATCTTTTTTGACTGCCACTTTCTCCTCCTCATCCCATTACTTCGCAGAGCATTGTCTGCAGAACTGCTTGGGGATGACTCCATACCAGGAAGATCTCCTCACAGTCTGCTCCACAATCTGAACAACCTTCTTGGCTGACTCTCAGGAGCCTGCTGGAAGAGAACATGCCTGACCTCGGAGAACGATGATGACTTGACTTGGTGTTGAACCAATTTGGCAAGAGACACTACGATGAATTGGGACAATAAGTCTCAGGTCGTAAGCTGACCTCTTCTTCAGTTTATGATGATGACCCAAATTCTGCAGAACCTGAGAGCCGTTGTGAGCCACCTAGAATGTGAGACTGGACCTATCTGCAGGTAAGCAAGTCTATCAGGCATGACCCCAGTTTTGATGGCACTGCAAATCATGTAAACATAGTACTGGTCAGTACTCAGGTCGTCAATGACAGTATGTGCAAGCTCAACGAGTGGAGGGCCAACTGTGATTTTTTCAAAGCTCGGATTTATTTCTAACTCAGTGGCAGAGTCCAGCATATTGCCAAGAGGACCAGACCATCTGTTGTTTGAAAGAGTCTTGCCATCAGCTCCTGGATCAGATGTCTGAGTGGCAACTCGTTGGTGTGGAGGTCACAACCAATCCAGACCAGCTTCCTCCCAATCTTCCGCTCTATCCTGTATTTGCCCTTACCCTGTGTTCATTTAGTGCTGTCCTCCAATGGCCTGCAGGGGTCTGGTCTACGTTCCTCTCTCTGAGCCAGTTCACAATGTTATCTGCCACTATCTCAGCTGGTTTCCTGATGTCATCTTTCTCTGGAGTGAAATGCCACAAATACTTCCCACCTGGTTCACTGCAGCGGGAGTAGTGTTCCTCCTTCACCATGGCAGGGAACAACTTGTCAGAATCTCCAACTTTCATGAACACTTTAGTGTCATCCCTTCTCCCATCAAAGAACAAACAATTGATTCCATTTTCTCTTATCCCTTTATCAAACTCCTCTTCTAGGTTACTGACAAGTTTCTCCTGAGCTCTCCTTACTTTGTTATGATCTATCACCAGGTGAACATCATCAGGTGTTATCAAACCACCGTCAATCCAGGCAGCTGTTGCTATCTGCAGTTTCTCTGAGACTGGTGTGGTGTCGCATGCTGGCCAGAGCTATGCTCGGGATATCTTTCCTATTTCGAATCTTATGCCTGGAAGGTTTGGGATCATTATTTTCTGGGTTGGGGACAAAGTCACCATTCTCCTGGTCAGCACTCGGATCAGCCATGGGGAAGTCATTAAACTCTGAATCAGCTTGACTCCAATCATCGGCCTTTTTTACCTCACCCTGGGCCTTCTCAAGTCTCTTTTCCTCGGCAACTCTTCTCCTCTTCTGTCTCTCTGTGGCAGCCTCCTGTCTCTTGGACTCCGGAATATCTTGGCTAGAAATCATGAGAGCCCCTATACTGCCAGTCTTCTCTCTCTGTGCTTTGACAAATGCCAGTTCGATCACAGGAATCTTCAGTTCACGCTTGCAAATACAGGAGATGTGGGCCTCGGATTTACAGTCACGATCGCATCCAAACTCAGGACAGAGAACAATTGGGCACTTGCAAGTAATTATGTCAAATAACTGGTCCAGTTGCTTGGCAAAGCTGTCCTTAACTGCAAGTTTTCCTCTCCCAAGAGAAATATCTCTTGCCTTTTCCCAACTGGCTAGCAGTCTCTCACTAATCTTCTTCTGACTTGTTATGACTGGAGGCTTGAACTGAGCGTTAGCCAGAGTGTACTGTGCCAAGACAGCTTTGGTCATATCACTGGCAATGCCTTTGTTTGTGAAAGTTCTTTGGTTCTTTTCACTGATTTGGCTGATTAAAACACCGTATCTCAAAGCATCTCTCAATGTAGGCAACTCCGACTTCAGGAGCTCTCTCCCAGACCCAAGATAATGACTGAGATGGCTGGATTTTTGGTTCCTCGTCCTGACACAAGCAGCCATCGCAAATATTATCAACTTATAAATGCATCAGAATCTGAAACAGAAAAAAATATTGTTAGTTGGGTTGTTAAAGAATGAAGTCAGAAAGCAATGTTCACTATTTAATTGTAATGCACTAATGCAGCTGTACGTTAGATTTTCGATAAATTTCACGCTAAAATTTACCTAGCAAAAGGTTGCAAAATATTGAAACTGAAATTATTTTCTGTTTATATACACTAAAATCTACCAAAAAAGTGATGGGCCATTAGTTTTAGCTGATCTTCCCTCCTATGACACACCCTACTGCAGTGGTGTTATTGCTGTTCATTGATTGTTTTTGTGCCTGTATTTATTATCTCTTCAATGTTCTCTCTTTATCATCTTTACCACTCATCCTTATTATTTATCTTCCCTATCCTCTTCCTTTATTCATCTCCTCCACTCCGATCATCCGTAGTTGCTAAACAACATCATTATTGTCGGCGCCTACGCTTTGTGATTGATTATGCTTTGTAATAGTCGAATCTTTGGGAGAGTCTAATCTTTGTAATAATCTACAGTAAGCTTAATGATAATCAAAGCCTTCTGACAGTTAAGGTTTTGTGACAGCATCAGCTTTGCGAGTCTAAACTTTGTGAGAGTTTAAGATTTGTGACAGTCTAAGCTTTGTGATAGAAGATGCCTGAGATAATCTAAGCTTTATATTAGTCTAAATAAACTCTTTTATAATATACAGTTTAAAATTCCCTAATACATTCAGAACCTTTATTTCGTCTCCACTTGGTGAAAAAAAGCCGTATGAATCTATAAATATCATCTAAGATGAGGAAAACTTTATTGTGCCAAATTTCTGCGTCTTCTGGGTCTCTGTAATACACAACGGCAAAATAGACAAAACTGAGAGTGCGTTTAAGAATTCTTTACTTGGTGTTTTTCGCTTCAGTTCGTGGCGCCAAAAGAATGATGTTTTTCTGTGTTGTGTAGTTCCTCCTTCACAAACAAAACAATAACTATTGATTTATGTAAAAATATTTCTTTCTCGCGTGATGCACTTTTCTTCTTCTTCTTCTTCTCCTCCTTCTCCTCAGTAATACTATTAACATGAGTAAAATTACTAGCAATACAGTTGTAGCAATATTAAACTATTGTTAAATTTAATCTTAGTGGTTTGGAGGGTTATTTAAAACCGTTTAATACCTGGTATTAACAAAAATAAGTATATATAAATATGTATTGTCGTTTACTGTACGTTAAATAAAAAAACATTCAGGATATTTCATTAATATTTAATGCTCAGTCGGGCACATCACACGATTAAAAATAATCTGTTTACAAATATAACAAAACCGGAATATCTGACAATTTTCCTCAAAATTATTGTAGCCTAATTGGTGCTTTAATTAATCTTTCTCTCTCTTTCTTTCCTTATTTCAGTTATTTATATCCTTGTAGATCCTACTGATATTATTTCTCCTTTCGCTATCTCTATCCATTTCATATTACCCCTCCTAACTTTATTTTCCCTTCTCCCTCTCTTAATCATATATATATATATATATATATATATATATATATATATATATATATATATATATATATATATATATATATATATATATATATATATATATATATATATATATATATATATATATATGCAAGTAAATCACTGTAGTTGCGCGTGATCCAG
Organism: Homarus americanus; assembly: GCF_018991925.1. Taxonomy (NCBI): domain Eukaryota; kingdom Metazoa; phylum Arthropoda; class Malacostraca; order Decapoda; family Nephropidae; genus Homarus; species Homarus americanus. The sequence goes on along the minus strand of NW_024741901.1, from coordinate 9,939,882 downwards.
GTATATGCTGATAACCACAAGGAAAGAAGAAAACACGAAGTTCCCAAACGCTTTCGTGTAATTAAGAAGATTTGTAACCAGGTGAGAAGGTTGGGTCACCTTACCCTCTGACCTGACTTCCGACCGTTGCTGTGCTTTTTAAAGATTAGTAGGGTCATTACCTAATACCTGACCATTGTGGACCTGATCTCACCCTCCTCTGTATATATACACCTTGTCTTGTACTTCTCTTTAGTCAGACTCGCCAGCCAGCCTTCGCCGTGAACGGACCTCTCTTCTGACCCTTCACTGCTGAGCAGCCAGCCCTCCTTCTACTGTTGACGACCTGACTACAACTCGACCTCTCTGTCGATCACTGGCCTTCCGAGAAATCTTTTTGAGGGCAACGCCCCTTGGGGGTCTCCGCCTTTGGAAACGACCACGACTGTCACCGGACTACCTCACGAGCGTTCAGGACTGTCAACGCTAGTTAGCCCTCCCCACGTGTAGAGTGAGTGACCCACACTCCTGCTGGAGGGCAGCTATTGATTGGCAGTTCTGACGTGGTTTGAGGTCTTTCTCTCTTGCTGAAATCCTTCCTTACTTACCCTGGCCGAGACACCTGCTTATATTTAAGTATTCGTGCTAGAGCCCCTCCAGTGGAGCACACCTCACAGTAGGTGGGATTGTGTATGTCCGTTGGGGGTCGGGGAACACAGGCCAATCCGGCAGTGGAAAAACAGTGATAGTGCAGTTACACCACTGTCCGGGGGTCGCCTATAGGCACACTAAGAAGGGTCTTCAATAACCTTCTTTATCACCCACAATTATATGCTAGGAAAACACAAACAAATAAACCAATGGCTACCAAGGTTAGACTCAAGATCATAGACAAGAGAACAGCCCCTTCACGTTCTCAGATAACTGAAACAGCGTATGGTACACTCAATGTACCCTTCACAAGGAATTTCTCTTCGAACGATGGATACACTGCAATATGTAGGGACTACAGGGATGCGGATACCATTCTGAGCCCTGAGGGAATGCAAGCCTTTGGAGACATACGACTCCAGGTCATTATGCCACCAGAGGTTAAAGCAAAAAGATCAGTATTTGTACGTGGACTTGATTACGAATTTGGAAAGCACTCGGCACAAGAAATAAAAGAAGAACTAGAAATAAAAAACAACTGGTTAAAAATCGAAGAAGTGGTATAAATAAAGCAATACACTCATTGCCTAAAGCTGAGATTCACTGACACCTCAATGGCAGACAAGGCCCTGGAAACTGGAATCTTGGGGTTCAACATGTCAGTACTCCCTAAACAACTAGAAAGGGAGAAATATGTTAATATTCTCACCTGCTTCATCTGCTATGCACATGAATCACATGCAACAAAAGACTGTCCTCAAAAGGAACTTAAAATATGCTCTGAATGTGCAGAGGAAGGCCATACCTTCCGGGACTGCAAGAGTCAAGCCAAAGCTTGTATAAACTGTAAATATCAGAAGGAACCTGGATATAAGACCCACAGAACCCTAGCAATGGCCTGTCCATACGAGAAGAAAATAATAAATGAAAAAGTAGCAAAGGAAGAACAACAACAAGAACAGAAGGAGAATATAACATATGCTGCTATTGCAAAGAAAGTAGTTGAAGAAACAACACAACCACAGAATACCACCATAATTGTACTGAGCGAAATACGAGACGACAAAGTGCTCATATGCCTATTATACTCGCACATAATGAACATAGGGAATCCAGGCACGTTCGAAACAGAAATGAACAAAATGCTTGGAAGGAACAACCTCCCAATAATGAGTTTTCCAGCGAACCCAGATTCCGGATCTGTGCTACAAGCGTCCAGCTTAACCAACCCAGATGCACCACAAGAGACAATTCACGCAGACGAAAAAGGAGCAACGGAGCAAACACCAGCCGCAACAGTACACGAAACAACCGAAGCTGACAAGGTAAAGTTACAAAGGATTGAAACATCTACTCAAAGTACAGCAGAGAGGCAGCACCTTCAAAATAACATCGAAAGAGAGACAGGAGCCGTGAGGAAAAAAGTCTCAACAGCAACCATGGATACCCAGGGCGAGGAACCGCTACTGACTTTAGAATGTGCAGATGACTGTGACCTACAGCTTCACTGGTGTGACAGAGTATTTGTCCCTAGTGAATGTAAAACGATGCCAGACATTATACAAGCCATAACAAAACAAGAACTAAAATGGACCTACTCTAACGATAAATACTCTGAAGCACTAGTGGAAGCTTACCTGATAAACCAAAGGATTACAATAAGGAGACACAACTTCAAAAAAGAAGAACAATGGAAATTCCAAAGAATCCGTAACGGACTGGTTCCGGACAAGAGATCGCCATCCGAGCAACAAGCAAGAAACAAAAAATCAAAATACAATGAATAAAGAAAAACCCAGAACACTTACCATCATACAACACAACGTCCGCAACTGGGAAACAAATAAAAACAACCTTGCAAACACATACCTCAGCATTGATCCGGACATAATTTTAATAAATAGTCACGGCAATTCAAATTCCAAGAAAATAAAAATATTTGGATATACAACCTACCAAAGAAATAAAACAGAAGAATTAAATGATGGCGTGGCCATTGCTGTAAAACACATACTCAAACATCAAATCATCGACGATTTCCAGGATGAATTCCTGGGAATTAAAATAACTACCACACTAGGAGAAATAGCAATAGCCACAGTATATTTACCGCCAAGACGGAACTACCTACCGGCCCCAGACTTGATAAAACTATTGAACTACAACTGCCCAACATATATAATAGGAGATCTGAACCCAAGACATCCAATATTCGGCCACGGAAACAGGAACAGGGTGGGCACTGCACTGCATACCATAATGAACACAGGGAAGCTGATCCACCTAGGACCACACTTCACCACATTCATTGGCAATAACAAAACAACAACCCCAGACAAAGTCTTCACCAATAACAAGGCATTCCTGAATTACCATATAAAACAAGGACCACTAACTACCAGCGACCACATTCCAATGATAATAAAACTATCTACAAGCCCAATCCAAGTACCAACTACCCCACGTTTCCAAATGCAAAAAGCAGACTGGGAAGGCTACAGGAAGCAACTAGAACAAGTTAAGATCCCAGATCTCCAAGGCAAAACATTAGAAGATATTGACAACGAAACAGATACCCTTATACTTAACATTAAAAAGGCAACAGAGAACAACATACCAATCACAACATATCGAACGCTACCACACATCAGGATATCCCATGAATTGCGAATGCTCCAAGTACAATACAATAACATAATGATATACATACAAAATTATCCACCAACAACAGAGCTTATGAGAAACTTAAGGCAAATACAACAAAAGTTAAGAGATGAAAGCCTGATATCACACCAACAGATATGGAACGAACCAATAAACAACCTGGATACCACAAGAAATGACAAGAATTTCTGGCAAAACGTAAACAAAATGCTAGGAAACGACAAACCCCAACAAAAATACATAAAGGACCGAAACGGGAAAAAACTCTTTGAAGAAAAAGAGATAGAATCCGCATACAGAAAAGAATGGAAAAAAGTATTTCAAATATCAGAAGAAGAAAATGAGGAATTTGATGAGGAACACGAAAATCATATCTGCAGAGAAATGGCTGAAATGATACATAGGATAACCCCATACCATGTGGTGGACAAAACCAGGCTCAACCCGATAGAACCAATTACAGAAGGAGAACTGCTACACTACATCAGGCACACTAAAGAAATAGCACCAGGATTTACAAAAATCACAAGAAATATGATCTTATACCTACCCAATAACTGCACACAAGGCATCCTTGAAATATTTAACTCAGCTTTAGCAAGTGGATACTTCATTGATGCATTTAAAAACGCAAAACTCATATTCATACCGAAACCAGCCAGAGACCACACCCAAGTAATAAACTACAGACCGATTTCCCTACTCGAAGTTATAGGAAAACTATTTGAAAAGGCAATAAACAAGAGAATCAGAAAACACAGAAGTGAAAACGGACTACTAAACCCCAGACAACATGGATTCACTGAAAAAAGGGAACACATACTGCACTAGCCATAATCACAGAAACGTTAGCCAACAAGAAAGCAGAAAGAAACCAAGTTAACATTGTACTAAGAGACGTTAAGAAAGCGTTCGATAAAGTATGGCACCTAGGATTAAAATTTAAACTGCTTCAATTAAATCTCCCAGAACCAATAGAAAAATTGCCTGTGACTTCCTAGACGATCGCACGGCACAAATACAAATTGGCAGCTTTATAGGACCACCCATAAAACTGAAAAGTGGAGTACCCCAAGGCAGTGTTCTTTCACCCACGATGTACAATATCTACACAGCAGACCTACCAGAACCAGCTCCCTACAGTGAATACATAAGTTTTGCAGACGATATCACACAAATCATCACATACCCCGGCAAATCAACAGCAATAATGGCACAACATACTGCCAACGCAATAGAGAACATCAACCAGTACGAAAAAAAGTGGAAGATACAAACAAACACCAACAAGTTTAAAATAATACCAATCGCTAAAAGGAAAAAAGACCCCATTATAGTAGACAACAAAGTGATTCCATATGCCATGGAAGGCACTGTCCTAGGGCTGAAGATAACAACAAAAGGCTACAAAAGATTCATCACCGAAAAACTTGCAAAAACCAGAAACATGGTAATTAAATTAAAACGTTTCAGAAGCCTGTCAGCAAAAAACAAATTAAAGTTATATAGAGCCTATGTCCAATCCCGACTAGTATATCCGCCAATTCCCCTACATGCAATAAAACAAACAAACCTAAAGAAACTGCAGATAATTCAAAACTTAGCCCTAAGAGATGTATATAACATCAGATATCCTGACATAGTCACCAACCGTCAACTACACCAACGAGCCCAAATAGAACCCCTAAACATTTACCTACACGAACACTCAAAAAGAATATGGACAAAACTAGAAGAAATAGAACCAGGACCAATCAAAGAATGGATGGAAGAGACAGAAGACGGAAGAAGAGAACACTCGTGGTTCCCTAAAAGTAAAAGAAGAGCCCTAGAACCCACACCAACTCCACTCTATTAAAAGATGCAAGGTTACCCCAGTGACAACCTTGGCAGCCAAACCACACACAACATTAGATCATAAAAAGATAGGATGTTCTTGGCAGAAGCACAAGTACCTGTCCTAGACTCCTCACCATTGGCTAGGACATAACACACGAAAATGAAAGGCATAAAATTGCAATAGTTGCTAAACATACAAACACATGACATAAATATAACACCTAAGACGAAATTTAGCTTAAACACAAACATGAGATAACAGAAGCACTTGGGTTGAGCCCCAAGACCTAGCATTCTACTACTATTTTCCAATTTCCTCACTTTCCTTCTGCACTATCCACCAACCCCAAGTCCCTCCAAATTCCACCATTATTCTTCAAGTCCAGTTCCAGCACCACCAATCTACGCATCTGCATCAAGATTTCTTCACACTTTACTTTATCCATCCGGTCCGATCTCTTTAGTCTGTACTCACCCCTGAAGATGTGAATTACACGAAAGCGCTTGGGAACTTCGTGTTTTCTTCTTTCCTTGTGGTTAACAGCATATATATATATGTAACCGGTCGGAATTCTCTCACTTGACTTGGGGTTTATTAGTGAATGGAAATGCAGTGGAAGCGCCCCTTAGAGAAGAACCCGAGCCAGCACAAACACAATTTACTAAAAAATGAACTTTCCATGACCCTTGGAAAAGATAGCACCTGTGATTGAGGTGAATGAGACGCACTGTAAAATTTGACACTTCTATTCCCTCCAACACTACAGACACAAACATTAATGGTACACCAACATATGCGCACCTCTTAGCCTGGCTTAAAACACTACACTGGGGAATAAAAGTTATACATGATATCAAAATTATTAAGAAAATATTAAATTTATTAAAGAAAGACATTATCAGACACTGAAAAAATAGTATCAATATTAGGATATGTCACCCACACACATGAACAGGCACTCAATAGGTTAATATCAGTCCCTGAGAATTAGGAATAAACAATATAAAGAAAATTCTTAACTACATACACATTCTAAAACCACCTTACCACTATTCTTCATAACATGCATCCCACACGCTAAGAACACATCCATACTGGGACGAGAAAAGTGTCTCTGAGTATCCACTAGACTCCTGGTCTCAGTGTGTGACCGTTCATTCACTCAGACTGCCTCAGTTTAAACTCAGTACATCCATGGACGGGAAGAGAGGAGAATGTCAGCTGAGGGAATGGTTCTATTTTCCCGTCCGGTAGCTAATACTTCTAACTGACCGACGCCAAGTGGTGTTGTGACCCCCCCGTGAGAAGAACTGATCAACCACTGCTGATGCTGGTCCCACGTAGTTTTCATTGTCGGGAGCACTCGTTCCCTTCAGGGATCCCAGCTAACCAGTGACAAGCCTGCTCTCATCGTTCCAATTGCGACAATCGCCAATCATCAACGGCAGTCGTAAAATAGCAGCCATCAATCGCAGTCAAGTGGGGTCTGACGAAACCCTGTAATGAACTCACTGTTAGCTATTGTTAACTTTATCACTGCCCTATCTAAACCCTGTCTGAGATCGGATGAAACTTATTTGTTATACTGCAATGTCGCAACACAGGTGACTAGACCACGTGACCGTTTTGTCCTGTCTGAACGCACAGCCCACCTTGTCTGTTCAAGCACTGGCGTCCAACTGACCGTTGGCCGGCCTTGACCGTCCTCAAGGCGAGCTTAGGTCACGTGACCCTATTTTTTGCATAGCTAATAACTTTGTTGGGACATACGTAACATTATTCAGACTGAGAAACGATCTATAATAACTTTAAAATTAATAATAGTCCCTTAACTTCATGAATTGCGTCCACACAACTGAGACAGACTTATATACATAACATCAGGTCAGGTCAATAACATGGGATCCACTAATCCACACACCGCATACGAAAGAAGAGCTTATAAAAATTGAGCGACGTAACAGGTAAGGTCAAGTCGGGTAAATAACTTGAAACCCACTAATCATCTACCCTAAATCTACCTCAAATGCTTTGAAATTTATGTAACATTTTGTCAGTTTTGTACTGACAATCACTAAGGTTTATAGAATTTATTTCCCTAGTCAAACTTGCTTCAACTAGAAGTCTTTGTGTGACACATATTGATTTAAACACTTCTATACTGTTTTCCCAATCCACGGGATGATTACTGTATTGTTTCTTTTATGAGCGAAAAGTGCACCTGTGTCAAGGTATTCGTTAAAGGTTGCTTCATCTTCACACCAATTATGATTAACTCGGTATTTATCTCTTAACTATGAATGATTGTACCAAACGAAAAATAAAAATAAGTATCGAAACAAAAATGTATTAACATTAATAAATTAAGAATAGTGGCAGCATAATACGGAGACCATACAAAATATGTATCATGGCTGGTAGAGGTGGGGCCTGGTGTCACTTGGCGACTAGCGCCAACTGTACTTCATGTACTCAGGGTTACATAAGAACAAAAGAAAATAAGGAGTCTGCAATAGGCCGGTTGGCCTGTGCATGGCAGGTCCTGTGGAGGGTTACTATCACTCTCTATCATCCATGAATCTATCTAGCGTCCTTTTAAAACTTTCCAGCGTTCCAGCACTTACTACAAAGTTGCTAAGCTTGTTCCACTCGTCCGCCACCCTATTTGTGAACCAGTTCCTTCCTTTCTCCCTCTTAAACCTAAACTTATCCAACTTAAATACGTTGCTACGAGTCCTATCCTGCTCGGATATTATAAGAACTTTATCTATATTGCCTTTATTGATTCCTTTCACCCACTTAAATACTTCTATCATATCTCCCCCCCAAGTTTAGTTTCCTTAACCTATCTTGATATGGAAGTTTCTAAGTCCCGGAATCATTTTCGTCATTCTTCGCTGCACCGACTCCAGTGAATTGATATCCATTCTATAATAACGGCACCAGAACTGAACCGCATAATCGAGGTGTGGCCTGACTAGCGCAAGATATAGTTGCAATAAGACCTCTGCACTCTTATTACTTACACTTCTAGATATAAAACCTAATACTCTGTTTGCCTTATTTCGAACAGTAACACACTGTTTTTTAGGCCGTAGGTCCGAGCTTACAAGTACCCCTAAGTCTCTTTCACAAGTCGTCTTCTCTAGGTTGATTTTATTAAGGCTGTATACATTGACAGTATTTGTTCTTCCAATATTCAGTACGCTGCACTTGCTGGTGTTGAATTTCATTTGCCATTTTCCTGACCACTCCTGCAGTTTATTTAAATCCTCCTGTAGTGCGTTTGCATCCTGCCCTGAATTAATCTGCCGCGCTATTTTGGTGTTTTCCGCAAACTTGCTTATGTCACTGCTGTTCCCAGTATCTAGATCGTTTATGTAGATTATGAACAAAAGTGGGCCCAGTACTGACCCCTGGGGAACCCGACTGGTTACACAACCCCACTGAGATATAACACCATTTACGCTGACCCTCTGTGTTCTATCGGATGGGTGCCATCATCGATGGTGTGAGCACTACGTTGAAAAGTTGCTGTAGTGGTCTAGTGGCACACACAAATCTTATCGAGGTAAAAACGCCATACCAGCTAGCTAGGTCGCTAGCTGCAGGGCATACAGGTCACCACACCACCACATTGCAGCAGCTCCGGCACTCCATGTATAAAGAGCTGAAGGATTGAACACGTCCTTAGGTTCGTACTAACTAAACTGTTTACTTGTAACACCCGTTAAGTATTCCACTTCATTGCTAAACACACTAAATACATATATATATTAATTAATTATTAATCGTACTCACAGAGTGGATGAGTGTCAGCGGCGAGGCAGGTCCCGGCTAAGTGACGCGGCCTGCCTTGCCGGCCTCTCACATCAGCTCGAGTAAATTGAATCATCAGTTTCGAAACATGTGAGTTTCAAACTCAAGTAAGATGTGAAATAAGACAGGGTAATTCACTCACACACTGTTTTCAGATGCTGTTCTAATATTATACTTGTGAAGTTTTATTCTGAGTTGTAATGCTTTCCCAGTCTCACTTGACATAATTTCCATTACAGTTGCTACATGGAATATAGTAAACACTTCCATTTACATTCAATGTTGGGCTGTTCTTAATTAACAAACTAGTAATAGTTGAGTCATACTTGAAAGCAACATTAATATTTAGTACTTTAAGGGATTGAACTAACGAGACAAATTCTCTGCGATAATGTAGAGTCAAAATAATCTTAAAGGTAAGAAGTTGTCTAGTATGAGTACAACAAAGGGATTTTTTTTATCCCTTTTAAGACAACGATCAACAAATACTGAAGGGTAGCCAATTTTTTGTGCAATGAACTGAATGTGCTGCAGTTCTCCTTCAATAAATTCAGGGTCACAAATTCTCAAACAGCTCAAAACATAGCAGAAAAAAAAAGAAATTTGGGTAGGCACATGGTGACTCGATAAAAAAATGTATGAAACTATGTACAGGGGGCAGTTGTCATGTTACCAAAACGTTCCATTTGCTTTAAAAACATTGTCAGTAACGCATAACTATACCAATTTGAGAAATATGTCATGTTCAATAGTCAAATCTAACAGATGCAATTTATCTTTAAGGAATGAAAGGTCATTCACCGGTCCTCTCGTGAAAAGTGAATTGACATCCAAACTTATTAACTCACATGGTTCTTTGTGTTTCTTGAGCTTATCAATTAAATCACTGCTGTTATGCATATGCGAATTTGATATCTGGCCTGTAAGAAGGGAGAGCATCCTAACCAACCACTTGGATAATTTGTAAGTAACAAAAGCCACAAAACTCACGATAGGACGTATTGGATTATAAGGCTTATGTGTTTTGATCAATCCATACATATAAGGTAAAGTGGAATTGATTTGTGAGAACTGTTTAATGAGATCTGGGTTCTTTTTCAAAGACTCCTTCATTTTAGAGCTAGATAACTTATCAAAATTTTCCAGGGTCTCTTTTCTAAGCTCACAATAAGTGTTTTTATCACTTTGTAAGGAATTCATCTCATCATTATAATCGTTTTTATCCTAAATTACAATAGTAATAGACTTATCAGCCTTAGAACTATGGATATTATCATTAATTTTCAAGGATTTCAAGGCTGTTTCAAATCTTTTTGGAAAGTTTGAAACCATTTTCTTGCGTATAACACTACGTAAACAGCCTTTGGCAGTGGAACTATCTTTCATTTGTAACATCTATCGATGTATTCTTTTCCAGTATTCCATATAGCAATAAAACAGCAAAAGTACAATATTAGAACAGCATCTGAAAGCAGTGCACTTTTCGTCCATATAAGGAGCAATAATCATCCCATGGATTGGGAAAACAGCATAGAACTGTTTAAAGCAAAAAGTGTCAGAGAAAAATTTCTGGTTGAAGCAAGTCTGATTAGGGAAATGAATTATATAAACCCTGGTGGCGGTCAGTATAAATTCGATAATATGTTACATAAACTTATTTGTCAGTGGCCCAAGGTTAAAATGCTTTGAAAGCATTTGAGGTAGGTGTAGGGTAGATGATTAGAGGGTCTCAAGATTTTGACCTGACATGACCTTACTTGTTACGTCGCCCATTAATTATAAGCTCTTCTTTCGTGTAGACCAGAGAGAAAAAGAGAGAGCCTATACAAACACACTGTCCACGTTTCCATTGTGGATCTACATGAAATATACAAGGTATATATATATATATAAATATATATATATATATATATATATATATATATATATATATATATATATATATATATATATATATATATATATATATATATATATATATATATGAAGATAGAGAGAATATACAAACATACGGCATAAAACGGCAGCATACCTTATTTGAAAGATAAGATGGCTTCTGTTAACGTTACAACTATTTGAATGTAAAGGATTGAAATTTTCTCATTGGCAACACCCAGGCCAAGTACATAAGAACATAAGAATGGAGGAAGTGGCAGCGGGCCTATTGGCCCAGACTGGGCAATCCCATTTACACCCATCCCCTATTGCTCATATAAGCATCCAACCTATGTTTGAAGCTATCCAGCGTATTCGAGTTAATGATGATATTTGGTAACTTGTTCCACTCATCCACTGCTCTATTTCCAAACCAATGTTTACCTATTTCGCGCCTAAATCTAAATTTGTCTAATTTAAGACCATTGTTACGAGTTCGCTTCTGGTTGGATAGTTTGAGTACCTTTGTAATGTCCCCTTTGTTTAGCCCTGACTTCCATTTATACACCTCTATCATGTCGCCCCTCGCTCTATGTCTCTCGAGGGAGTGCAAATTAAGATGCTTTAACCTGTCTCTGTACTCAAGGCTCCTAATGCTCAGGATTAGTCTTGTTATTCTCCTTTGAATTCTTTCTAATGATTCTATACCCATTCTGTAATACGGTGACCAGAATTGAACTGCGTAATCCAAGTGAGGTCTCACAAGTGCAAGATATAGTCTTAAGATGACCTCGCTATTCTTGTAACTAACACTCCTTTGTATGAACCCAAGTACTTTATTAGCCTTGTTTCGAGCAAAAACACATTGTTTACTTGGCTTAAGATTCCTACTTATCATTACTCCTAAATCTCTCTCGCAGCCGGATTTCTCAATTACATCCTTGTTCATCTGATATCTGGTTTCCCTGTTTACATCTACTATACTGAGTACTTTACATTTGTCCACATTGAATTTCATCTGCCATATTTCAGATCATTCGAAATTTTTTTTTATATCTTCCTGTAGTTTTGCGGAGTCCTCGTCAGATGTAATTACACGTCCTATTTTATTGTCATCAGCAAATTTACTTATGTTACTGTGTATGCCGATATCTATGTCGTTTCTGTATATAATAAATAATAATGGTCCAAGTACTGAGCCCTGGGGAACTCCACTAGTGACGTTGCTCCAATGGGATTTAGTGCCGTTAATGCTCACTTGCTGTTTCCTGCCCTGTAACCACACCCTAATCCATTTTAGAATATCACCTTTAATGCCATGAGCCTCTACTTTTCTTATTAGTCTTTCGTGGGGGACTCTGTCTAAGGCTTTGCTAAAGTCGAGATATACCACATCATAAATGTGCTCCTTATCCACTGATTCGAAAACTGATGAAAAGAATGTTAATAGATTAGTTAGACATGAACGCCTGCTTGTGAAGCCATGCTGGGAATCATTGATCAACTTGTGCTTCTCCAGGTGATTTCGAATAGTTTGAAATGATTGCTCCCAGTAATTTGCCGACAATTGATGTTAGACTGTTTGGACGGTAGTTAGAGGATATTGATCTATCTCCCTTCTTGAAGATCGGTATTACATTCGCTATCCTCCAGGATTCTGGTACTACACCTGTTTTTAAGGACATTTTAAACAACTTTGCTAAGGGTATACTAAGCTCTTCCTTACATTCCTTTAATGCTCTGGCAAATATCTCATCGGGACCAAGTGACTTATTAGACTTTAGTTTGTCTATTTGCTTATTAACATCGTTACTAGTCACTACTATCTCGCTTAATTTGTTTTCTTCGCTATCTCTGTATAGAGTCGGTGCCTCGGGTATCGTGTTTAAATTTTCCATGGTGAAAACTGTTGAAAAATATTTATTCAGATTATTGCTCATTTCTCTGTCGTTATCAGTTAGCTCGCCAGTATCTGACTGTATTGGTCCAATCTTTTCTTGTGTTTTAGTTTGATACATATGATAGAATCCCTTGGGGTTTGACTTCGCCTCTGTTGCTATCCTCAGCTCATTATTCCTCTTTGCTTTTCTTATCTCGGTCTTAACCCTACCGGCCAATACCTTATAATAATCTCGGAGGTAAACTTCGCAAAGATTTATCCTCTTACCTATAGCCTTCCTTTCACCAATAATGTTCTTTAAATAATTATTTATTCATTTAGGGTCATTGTTGTTTGATCTGAGTTTTTTGTTTGGTATGTTCTGCCTTTGTGCATTAAGTAACTCATTATTTAAATTGTCGTGGAACTTGGCAACCTCAGATCTCGTTATCAGGTCAGTCTCAACCGTCAGGTCTCCGGGTAGGGTGATGTCGCCAGCTGTGGGTACATTGTAGGTCACATAATGTGAGGTCATGTAGTTCACCCCCAAGACTGATACCCCTTCTCTCAACTGCTTCTTCAAACTATCAAAGTTTGCCCTTCTGAAATCTGGGACTTTCGTGGAATTTTCCTTACCGCTGCCCTGAAAATCTAACTGGAATCTAATTTCAAAACTGGAATCTAATTTCTCTAACTGGTACTTGATATGCAATAATGTAATTTAAAAGGTTCACATATCATCCGTAATGTTGCCTCTGACATTTACACACTGACTTTGGGGACTGTAGTAGAAAATGAGAAACTCTTACTCGTCACTGCTTCATTATCATGACATATAACCTTTGAATCTGACACACGACACTAATTGAATAATTATAATGAGATAGTTGGTTTATGAGTCACGCTTACCCGTTTGGGTTAGTGTAGATGTTGGATATTGTATACTAAACCTTCGGTACGTAAGGACGCAAACACTGCACTTCCACTTACTGTAAAAACAGGCATCCATTTACCCGTGAGTAATCTTGAATTGCCCCGGGATCAAGCCATCTAACAATACAACAGCAGGCGAGCGTTGTATAAAATAGAAATAAAAATGATTAATTTATCAAATATTAGCTATATAAATTAAGTGGCAAAACTAATTAGTTTACTACAGTTTGTCAATTGAGTCATTATACAGGTAAGGAACTCCGTGAATATTGATGAATGTTCAAGAAATATCTGAGGAACAAGATCAATCAATAAATGATTTTACGGCGAAAATCAGTGCTTATATGTTATGTATACATTCAAAACAAATCAAATGGTAGAATCTTTACAGTCAATGAATTTACTTATTTATCTATTTAATAAAGATAATAAAACATTTTTACTAATGAAACTTAAGTGCAATAAAAAAATTCTATATTAGAAAAAATATATAATAAGAAATGAATAACTTACAAGACATTAAAATAACTTAAAATAATGCAAAATATGTTTAACTAATCCCGAGTTTCGCTGAAATTTCGAAAATTATTCTGTCCGTCGCCTTTGTGCCGCAACTTTAGCTAGTTGGATACGTCCTCGTGTCACCAGTGAGGAGGTGGAGGGACGGGTGGAAGTGGCGGTGGATTTTATAAAACGAAGCTTTGAGAACCCGGTCTTGTATCAATAAATATGTATATCATATTTCTCAGTGAGAAAGAATCGCAGACTGTTTTCGCAGATAAGACGAAACCATAAGAAATAAGAAAAATATTTTTAAATATACTTCCACAAAATATAAAATGAAAAATGTCCGGACTGGTTCACCCACAAAGAAAGCTTCATCTAGTTGTTTTTCAGAGTGGAATTGAGTGTGGGAGGGGGAGGGCAATGAGCGCCAACTAACGGGTAACGAACACCACGTTTACACATCACCGAGAGGAAGGCCAGTCACTCTACAAGCAACTCTCAACAGTCACTCTACTAGTCATTCTACCAGCCACTCTACTTGTCATTCTACCAGACACTCTACCACTCACTGTACCAGGCACTCTACCAGTTACTCTACCAGTCCCTCAACCACTCACTCTATCAGTTACCATATCATTCACAATCATGACTCATCTTAATTTATTTTTATTTTTTTGACAGGGATTAGCCCGCCCGGGCACAGGTCACTGACCCACATCGGGGACTCGGGGGGGAGGGGGGGGGGAAATGTAATAATAATAATGATAATAATAATAATAATAATAATAATAATAATAATTATAATAATAATAATAATACTAATACTAATAATAATAATAATAATAATAATAATAATGATAATAATAATAATAATAATAATAATTCAGATTATTAAGTAAAATTTATAATAAAAAATAAAAAAAACAATAAAAATAATGATAACAATACCTGTAATAATAATAACACTAATAATAATAACGATAACAATAATAATAATAACGACACTGTAATTATAATACTAATAATAATAATAATAATAATAATAATAATAATAAGGAACCATAAAGAAATACAAAAATTAAAAAAAGATCATAAGTGAGAAACGATATATGTATGTTGTAGTAGGAGAAACAATTAAAACCCTGCAATTGTGTATACATGAGGCAAAAAGTCAGATCAGCTACCTGGGACTTGGTCACAATTTTTGTGATGCCAAAGGACAGCAGGGTCTACCATTCGACAATAACATTATGCTTCCAATATCTTCCTTGGCGGTAGTACCTCCTTTTTGGTAACTGCATACTACCCACTACCTACATATGGCGGCCTGTCCACACACACACACACACACACACACTACTACTTTGCGTTGGTGAGCTCTGAGGTGACTCGAGAGGCCGATACGGGTTCGGTAGGGCTGTCGACAGATGATGCACGTGTGGAGGGTTACAGGTAGTGCTGGAGGGGTAGCGGAAGTGTCTTTCCGGTGCTGGCGCTTGTCTACCTTGGTATGAAGTCGGGCTAGCTTGAACGTATTGACACCTCCTTGTGTGGTGCTCTTCCAGGTGAGAAGGTCCAATTGGCACTTTTCAGGGTTGTCTTAAGAATATCCTTATACCTTTTCCGTGCCTGTTAAGTAGCTGCTTTGGCAGTCTACTGTCGTCAATGTGGGTAACAGGGCCAGTCCAACATAGTTGTTCATGGATAATGGTAGCCTCGATGCTCCTTCAGTTGGTATCAGCGAGAATACTAACATTTGTTCTCTTGTCTTCCCAGCGAACTCAGAGAATGGAATGTAGACTATGTTGGTGAAAGTTTTCAAGTGCCTTTAGGTGAGTCTTGTATGTGACCCATGTCTCGCTGCCATACAGCAGGGTGGAGAGGACCACTGCTCTACATGTGTGCAACTTTGTAAATAATTTATGTTTCCTACAGCTAATTACACGGGTATGGAGTTTGTCAAAGATGAGAGATGGATATCTGATTCGATGTTGAATCTATTCATCGATGTCCGCAATATTAGACAGGTGGGAGCCTAGGTACTGAAAGTGGGTAGCCTGAATGAATGGTGGAGTAGTAGTTGGACCAGGGGTAGGCTGAAAGAGAATCTGAATCTTGTGTACATTCACCTCAAGGCCGAAGTGTTCATACACATCTATTTAGGTGTTCAGGATCTCCTGTAGGTCACGTTCAGTGTGAGCAACAAGGGTAAAGTCGTCTGCATACTGAACTTCAGTGATGGAAGTGGTTGACACCTTTTGTACTGCTTGTAGTCGCCTTATGTGGAAAATTCGCTTCATGTGGTACTGGATGTCCACCCCGCTGGCTAAATTGGCAATGGCAAATTGTAAATCATTGCCAAATAAATGTAGGCGCAATTATACCCATTTCAATCTGATCCTTATCTTATTATTACTAAAGGTAATGACTGATTGGTCATGGCAAAGTATAACCAATAACCTAAATTGTTGTTGGAAATTAATGGAATTCATTAAATCATCATTTATCAGGTATATATCACATGGAATGTCGGGTGGTGGAGTGAATTTCTTCGTAGATACACCATAATCTCCTGTAAGTAATCAGCGTAAAGGTATCTAACTCTACAGTAAGAAATTAAAAACACATAATATTATATCAATCCCCACACCGCAAAGAAAATAATAATAATTCCTTGATACCTAGTTAGTTTGGTTTTTTAGTCAGGCTATGCTTAGTGCACCTTTTCTAGCCCCCCCTCCAATATAGGGTGACCACAGTGGCTCCTGGATAGGGCTGCTCAGTCGTACAGATATGACTGGATTGCACTGCTGCCTGGATCCCAGTGCATAAACGACCATCTTATCTATGCTGCCCATGTGCAGAATTGTGACTGGAGACTCCTGGCAGTCATCTCTGTCAGTCTTCGTCGCCATTCTTCTGTTGCCATAGGACTTTTGGGCGTTCGGGACATTGATGATGATGAAAAATATGAGCTAGATGATAGCTGCACATGAGTTGATTTATATGGTGAGGCAGAAGCGCAGGCTGCAACCACACTTCTTGGCTCTCCCTTCTCTTTATCCAGTGGTGCATGTAGCTGGAACGACTGGGGAGAGGGAGAGTTGCAATGGACTGTCGATAGCCCAGTTTGTTGGGTTTCGCCTAAGTAGCCTGTCCATCTTACAATGCCTTCATCCTCCAGTGTTACTCGTTGGGTTCTCGTGTTGATAGGTTACCTCTTCCACCTGTTCAGTCAATGTGGTCTTGCTGGAGCTCTGTCAGCAATGTCTGCCTGATGCGAAGCTCCATCGCAGATTTCTTTCGAGGCTTACTCCCGTGGCCTTATACCTACCAAGGTTAACTCCACAAGGTAGCGGGGCAGTGGTTGGTAGGCACCAGGGTGTCTCCACATACCGGTGGGCCTATGTGGGGCCCATTGCTGCTCCGAGATCCCTTGCTTGTCTACCTGGGGAACGCGAGGCACCCAGTTTTCGTGTGTTACCACGAGGAGGCACAGCTGGAGTATTGATGGTTAAGAAGCTGTGTACTGGCAGGGGAACACTTATGCAAGGCTGCTTCCCGGCTTACCACGAGAGCTAGCCAGCGGCGGTACCTGAAAGCAAGAGGGAGCTGGAAGTGCCTGCAGACACACACACACACACACACGCACACATATAATCTCACACACACACACACACATATATATAACCACACACACACACACACACACACACACACACCAACTCCAGTCTAAGTTAAAACACAAGTCCCTGATAATTAGGTACCGTGTTGGGAGTCCAATTTAATTACCGAAACTCGACCCTCTCCCCCACCAAAGTGCGTCTTAGCTTTCTCCCGGGCCTTCTACGACTAGGAGATAAATCTAAAGTGATAATAGTTTATACATATTTAATTGAAAATTGAAAATATTATCTGGTCTAAAGTGGATTTTATTCGATAGTAGTAGTAGTAGTAGTAGTAGTAGTAGTAGTAGTAGTAGTAGTAGTAGTAATAGTGTGGGAACGACAGCACGGCCAAAGTGATAAATTGCAGCAACTGTTGCGGCAAGTACCAGAGAATTTGAAAAAAAAAGTAGCTATAGCGCAGGAGGTGGATGCCTCGAACTGGTTAACTACGTTACCGATAAGGGCAAATGGTTTCAGTTTCAATAAACAAGAATTTACAGATGCCAATGGTCGAAGGTACGGTAGGCCAGTAAAAGGTTTGCCCTCCCAATGCGTGTGTGGCTCTTCCTATGACGTCGATCACGCCATGGTGTGCAAGAAAGAGGGCTTCATATGCATGAGGCATGACGAAGTAAGGAATCTCACAGCAAATATGTTGAAGGAAATCTGCCGTGATATCAGGGTAGAACCGACCCTCCTTCCATTGGACGGTGAGAATTTCCAGCATAGGACTTCAAACACATCCAACGAAGCCCGTGTTGACGTCAGTGTTCGAGGATTCTGGACGCAGGGACAGCGAGCATTCTTCGACATCAGGATTTTTTATCCCATGGCCGCATGTCACCGTAACTTAGCTCTCGATGCTGCACACAGGAGGAACGAAAACGACAAGATAAGGGCATACGGGTATAGAATTCAGAATGTTGATCAAGGCAGCTTCACTCCTCTGGTGTTCACAACCTTTGGTGCGATGGTACCAAGTGCAAGATGCTTCTAAGCCAGACTCGTGGAGGTGCCATCCGAGCAGAAGCAGCAGCCCAGAAGTTATGTTACAGCCTGGATGAGATGTCGACTGTCCTTATCTCTCCTTCGGTCGGTTTTGCTCTTCCCCAAAGCCGACAACAGTTGCAGATATTGACTATGAGGCTACAGTCACTGAATGCCGCATAGATCTGCAGCTCAACTAACCCAACACAGCTAGGATAGCTAATTATGTATTAGGATTTTTAATATTAAGGTAATAAAATGGTGGCAAAGGTATGGCTATTGGGGGAGGCTGGAGGCCATTTAAAAAAAGTATTAGTAGTAGTAGTAGTAATAGTAAGAGTTGGAACAGTGCTATGATTTTAGAGTAAAAGTCCTGTCAAAAAGTATTCCCGTCTGGAGGACGGTGCTCTGGAGAAACCTGAGGTGTGAGCCAATCGCAGTAACCTGTGAGTGTGACGTCAAAGGCATAACTGTGCTGATTAACTGGAGACTGGGGTGTGGTGCCCGGTACAAAGTGTGCTCGATTTTAAAACTCAAAGTCTGGTTTTGAAAGTGTTGGGTGTGGACGTATGTGTGGGCTGGCAGGTTTCAACATGCTGAAATACACACACACACACATATATATATATATATATATATATATATATATATATATATATATATATATATATATATATATATATATATATATATATATATATATATATATATATATATATATATATATATATCTTGATAAAATCACACGGGAAAATGGAAACAACGGAGCACCTTAGCAGTTGCCTCTGAAGATGTCTTGAATAAAGACGGAAGCTAAGGTGCTCCGTTGTTTCCATTTTCCCGTGTGATTTTATCAAGATTTATCTTATCCACGTTTTCATTGTGGATTTACAATGAATATATATATATATATATATATATATATATATATATATATATATATATATATATATATATATATATATATATATATATATATATATATATATATATATATATATATAAGTGCACTTCAGGTTTTATCAGTTTCACAAAATGTAATGTGAATTATGTGACCTGACCACCGTTTAACAAGCTAGGAAAAAAGGTTTATTGTTTTGAAGTGTAATTATCAATCTTAATAGAAAATATTCAATAAATGAAGAACGTTAAAGAGTGTCTTAAATTCCCCCCTCCCCCCCCCCCTCTCTGTACTGAGTAAAAATTTTGTCATATCTGTCATGGTGTTATACAGTGATACAGTGACCCAGGTGTAATAACAACTATGACCAGTGTCCCCTAGTGTGTCAGTTATTGCATGTTATTCCTATTCCTAGTTATCCCCTCCTTCCTTAGACTCCCATCATATCGGTTACCCTCTGGTGGGTAAGATTGACCAAGAGGAGGCAGTTTTTTACAGTGTGTGCCCGGTGAGGCTGTGTGAGTATGTCCTCTGTGATCTCACGTGACTGCGTTTGGGTTATACTGGGCTGGTGGGAACAGGAATTTAACAGTGCGTTGGTGAATATTTTGTGTAACTCCTACCAGTGTTACTCAAGGCTAACCTCAAACTGTGTGGCAATTTTTTAAAAATTTGCTGCTTGTACAATCAGTGACCTGTAGTGAGGCGTGGGTAGCAGGCACCCTGAGCCCCTCCGCCCTCGGCTAGGCTTACCTCACCGGGCCTGAACTTTCCCGTGGGGCCAGGATTAGAAGGATTAATATTCCCCACACGTTGTCGCTTACCACACATGAAAACAGCTCCAGCAGTGCCAACACCTCTCCTCCACACCTGATCAAGCAAGACTTCATCCCAACATCGGTGTGTGTAATCACAGTGATTGTTGGTGATAGGGACCATTCCTGTTCCCTGTGTATAATTCCGAGCCTGATAAAGCTTCTTGCCACCCCACCCCCCAACCCACGGGTGGCAAACAAGAGAACCCATTCACGCAAGTCCCTGTTACCCAGATACCGTTGGCCAACCTATCACCTCTCTGTCCAAGTTTGCAAGACCTGGATTCCACCTAAATTTAACCATGGCAGGATTCGACGACGGGCGGCGCTCTGCAGATGTTCCTGACGAAGGAAACGAAGGAGATGAGGAAGACAGTCATGAGGACACTGAAGCTATCTTTTATAAGTCTATGACGCGTCGAAAGAAACGCAAAATGAGTAAAAGCGCTGCTTTAAGGACCCAGGGAAGGAAGCAGAGAGAAGCCAATGGGTGCATCTTTCCCATCGCCCCCCGGGCTAAACATATGCTCCTTGCCTTCCCTGAGAACACAACCAATTGGATGAAGGTTAAGTGGTTGAGAACTCTGAAGGAGTAATATCGCACGACTACGCTGAATGTTGTCATCCCAAGTAGGACCCCTCGTTAAGTCTATATAGACCGAGAGGAGAGGGCCAGAAGAATTTATAAGGACGATGCACCACTTAATAAGATCATCATCGTTTGGAACAGGAAGGAACCACCTCCTAAACAATGTTACTTCTACAACGAGTATGGTACCCCTAGTAAAATCAGAAGGTGGATTCCTCCCACTGTGGTGCGATACAACTGCTTCGGGGAAAACCATGTCGCGAAGTACTGCCACAAGCCAGCTATTTGCGGTATCTGCATAGGAATTCATAACACGAGGAATTGCCCCACCAAGGAAACTGCCGCTTGAGAGGGGGGAGACCAGGCCTCCCCACCCGGGAGGCAGTGTCCCAGGTGTGGGGAGGAGAGTGTGACTGCCTGGCACCCTGGTTGTCCTGGGAGGCCGCCAACACCCACAACAGCGGTCACACTCAGTGACGACAACGCCAACGTTGCCAGGTCGCCTTCACCGCCTGAAGTCAATAGATACAGTGAGTTTCCTTCGTTAGCCAACGCAGGGCAGGTTAAAGCCTGTCAAATAAGTGTACCAGTGAACAATGGTAGTGATAGTGTCAGTGGAGCTTCTGCAGTAGCTGGTGCCTCCCCTTATTATGTAGAAAAAGCTGCCTGATGTGAGTATAAGTGAGGCCCATAATGATGTGAGTTTGAGTGAGGTCCATAATGATGTGAGCAAGAGTGATGCCCATAATGATGTGAGTATGAGTGAGGCCCATAGAGATGTGAATATGAGTGAGGTCCATAATGATGTGGGTGTGAGTGAGGAGAGTGAGACCCAGGATACAAGGACTAACTTGAGGGTGAGTGAGGAGAGTGAGACCGGTACTGATGGAAGCATGAATGGGGAGAATGAGGCCCAGACTGCCAGCGTGGTCACTACGATAACCCCAGGTCTGAAAACTGTCCATGGCCCTGTCCTTCTTCCATCATTCTCGGAGGAGGAACTCGTGGAACTAATGAGGGAAGCTGTGTATAAAAAGCCAATTGGAGTAAAGGTGGCAAGATTCTCAGGAGTTCAAAGGGCAATGAATATGAAAGGGCTAACTTTTTGATCAAGGTGATCTATGAAACCAACTCACATCTCTTACAACTCAGTTCAAGATGGCAGGAGTAACACAAACATTTAGGTTTATATCATGGGACATCTGGAGTGTTAACTGCAGAATTAATGACCTACAATGGTTTGCTAAAATTTTTAACATTGATGTAGTTGGCTTACACGAACCTTACACGTCCAGCACCCAGAAGAAAGCTGCACCTAGGATAGCTGGGTTTACAGCATGCAATAGTGGAGCAGGAAGTGGCCTGCTCACTTATGTAAAGAATGGTCTGGTCTGTAAATGGATCAAAACCCACAATGATGAAAGTATTCACTATCAACAATTTACAGTAACGACAGTCAATTTTCGCTGTATAATATCTATCTTCAATGTAATGAGGTGCGAGTGGGTGTGGTACCAAAGCCATCAGGAAACAATGCTATGTTGTGTATGGGTGACTTTAACTCTCATCACACTGTCCTCGGTGATGTCCAGTGTAATTCTAATGGGAGGGTGTTCGTGAATTACATCATTAATCATAATATCACTGTATACGATACAGACAACGTGACACATCTGATGGGAGGCAGACTTGATTCTGTGATTGGGTATAACCTAGTAGACAGTAATGTTAAGGCTAAGGTCATATCAGACCACCTAGTCAGTGATCATTATGCAATACTTACTGAATACACTGTAGCTGATGTCAAGTGTGAACCCCATCCTAAGCTCAGAATTAACATCCCAGATAATCTTAAACTGCACTTCAAGGCCTACATCCACTGATGGTATGCTGGATATACACCTAGGTCAGTGGATGAATTTTGCTGTGATCTTGTAAATGTCACTACCACATATTATACCACCTGGGTTAAGTCAAGGAGGAAGGGGGCCAGCACTAAACCACCTATGTGGACACATGACCCCATCCTCTTCAAAGAAGGAGAGAAGGTAGAACAGTGTGCCAACACTTATAGGCAAAATAAAATTAGTGATAACCTCCTGTCATTCCTCAAAGCTAACAGAGCATTTGTGACCTCAAAGGTCAGGTGGGACACACCTATTGGAAACAAAATTATAGCCATTACCAAGTCACCCACCCCAGTCCAACTTCATCACAGCCCTGCAAAATATGCTGACATGCTATTAGACCAATGGTCTAGTGTGTCACAAATCACTTCTCTGCCTCCTGACATACAGCAATATCTTAAGGCCACACACATTAATAACCTGTTACTCACCAGACCTTACTGACCAGTTTCCTATAACTCACCAAGAACTAACACCAGAACTAATAAAAGGTGAATCATCCTCCCTAGTGAGGATGGTATTACCTATAACACCCTAAGAATGTTCTGCCTAAGACATGGACTCATGGAAACATAGTACCAACCCCTAAAGCTAACTCGCCAAACTTCAGGCCCATTTCACTCTCATCCGGTATGTGTAAATTCTTTGAAAGAGTTGTTCTCAACCGTCTCATGTTTCAAGTCAAAGACAAACTGGCAGCTAATCTGTATGGGTTCATGCCCGGGAGCAGCACACAGACATGCTTTGCAGAATATCTTGTTCACTCAAAAGATAAGACACAAATAGCCTTCATAGACATTAAATCAGCCTTTGATGTAGCTAATAAAGACATTATTCTTGACCAACTAGCAAATTTTGGCATCCAAGGTAACCTCCTGACATGGATAAAGGGCTATCTGTCCAACAGGTATGTCATTGTTCTGTTTAGGCAAATTTAGGGGAGTCAAAAGTACCAGAATTAGAAAATTTGAGATTGCCACGCCTCAGGGAGGAGTATTAGGTCCTATGCTCTTTAATATACTGATGCACAAGCTTATTGCTGATGTTCCAGTTCAGCTGAACGAGACTGTAATATGTTATGCTGATGATATCTGCATTATGACACAGACCAAGCCCAGGCTCCAAGCCTTGCTGGATGTATTTGCTCAGAGGGTCCTCAATCCTCGTCCTGCTCTCCCTCTGCCTTTTAAATTTAACATTAACAGCATGTCCTTGGACCTATGTAGCTCTTATAAATATCTTGGAATTAATGTGAATGATGCGAACTTCGCCGGTAACCTTGGTGCCAAATTAGTCAGTGATGTAAAATCTCTCGGAAGCCTTGTTGGTAAGAGCTATGGAATTAACATCACCTGTGCTCGTACTTTCTATCCTCACTTCATTCGATCTGCAGCTGATTCGTATTCAGGGACAAGTTGTTGGAGCTTCCAATAACTTGATGACATAAACCACTGACTCTTCAGGCTTCTACGCCCTTAACTCATGAGACATAAAGGCAAGCATGAACTTACCATGCTTCCCTGTTGGGCGCTGTAAACGCTTCTGCACTTAACCTTACACAAGGATGCAGGGGAGTGCCCAATAAAAAAAAAAAAATTATCATGCTCTCCATCTTGTAACTATTCCCTTTAAACAACTAAACAGCCTAGAGGTAGTACAAAATGAAGCCATGCTCATCATTCTAGGATGCCCAAAATCTACCAAAATTGTAAACATGAGGAAAGAGTATGGGCTGCCCTCTCTATCTGAGAGCATAGCTCTATTGAATACCATGTTTTGTGTCAAACTTTTGAAGAACAATGATCCCCAAACTGCAGCTCAAACTGGGTTGATGCTCTGTCTAAGTAATCCCGCCTATCTCGCTAACCTTCCACAAAAGACTCTCTTTGGGGCGTGGCTTCATAAAAGTGTTGCAGATCTCTTAAAAATGGATGTGCTAATCACCCCAGAAGAACCCATTAATGCCATTCCTCCTTGGCTGCATATATCAGTTCCTATTAATTACACTCCTGTTAGTAGTAAGTAAATGTTAAACACCTTTGTGGTGAGATGTGTTACACTAGAAACTATTAACAGACATATAGAGAGTATTAAATCAAGTGAATGTTATGCTTTTTCTGATGATTCTGTGCAGACAAACACAGGTAGAACACATTGTGCATTTGTAATATATAAATAAAAGGAGATGATAGTGTTAAACATGCAAAGGCTGAACAACTGGGCCATCACAACACAAACTGAACTGATGGGTATCTACTTAGCTACAGACTACCTTAAACAAAGTGGAGGTGGGGTAATATTCTGTGAATCCCAAAGGGCTTTGAAATCAATGAACAGTCCGTCAGGTTCTATGTCTAAAGTGGTCTGTGATATTAAGAAAAATGTGATAACTGCTAAGGAGAACAAATTTCGTATTGAATTCGTGTGGATTCCGTCCTTTGACCTTGGCCTGTCCAATGCTGAAATTAAAAACATTCAAGTCAGTATCATGAACTCTGATCTAGAAGAAGTGAAAAATGCTGAGAGACCTGGGAGTTTTAGCATTAGTAAATATGACAAATTTTGTGACAAGAGGTACCAAACAATGTGATGTAGTCGTGGCCAGAAATAGGCTAGGATACAGACACATCTGGCAAGTTAGTGATGCTGTACCCATACCGGAACTCTCAGCATGTAAACTTTGTGATAAATCTTTAAAGTATACATTTGAACACCATATTATTAAATGTGACACTGTCAAAGACTTCAGGCCACCTGGCTTATTGTATCATGAACTGTGTAATTATTGCATTGAATCAGGAGTGCTTGAGGACTTTCTTGCTGTTTATCCAAAATTTGCTAGCCCATACTGATGAGTCCTCAAATAGAATATGACTTCTACTGTATATGAACCACTGTCCTGCGTGACAGTGAACAGTGATATCACCCACATGACTATGTCCTATATATCCTGTTCATGAATATGCTCTAGTTCTTCGTGTATGAACCTCTGTCCTGCGTGGCAGTAGGAAGTGATAGCTCCCTCAGTGTCAAGACCTGACTGAATTACTCAGAATAGGCAAACTGTACTCCAAGCTTTGTCAATAAATTTGTTATCCATAAAAAACCACGAGGAGGGATTAACCACAACCCTCCCTACTCACATTCCTTAACCCTCCCTCCTCTCCTCACCTATCCTCTCTTTCACAAGTATAAAGAACATGGAGAGAAAGAATGAAGAAGAGAAATAGAAAATAAAGAGAGTAAAATTAAGCAAATTTTTAAAAATAATAGAAATAAGAAAAAGTAAAAAGTTGATAATAATATTTGTTACATTGTGGCTTAGCGGTGTACATATTTCTTAAAAATATCCGTTCCCACATGCCTAACCACTCATCACTCCTACCTAGCACAGTTTTGCTGCCATCCATACATTGGGCTGCATTTGAAAGTTTTTTTCAGAGGTCAAGGTTTTCTCAGCGGTTCTTATATGTTTTTTTACATGCTGAATTCAGAAATGTAACTCATTTTGCTCAATCAGGTCAGGTTTTTATACTATCTCAATTTTAAGAAAATAAATAATCGACAATAATATTTTTTTAAATTAGCATGTTTTTTTTTTCAAATCAGACTTACATTGACGGAAAATGTACAAACTATACATAAAATGGTGCACAAGTACAGTTAATGTGAATTTCAATATTAAAAAGAAAGACGAAGGAAAAAAAAATAATGTGGAATAAACGGCTTTCGCAAAAATTTTCGTCTGTGTTCCGCATGTGTAACATCTCTCTTGAGGCACCAGCAGTAGTCCGCGAGCATGTTCACATCCCAGCCGCTCTGGTACCTCTCTTCCATCACTCGAATATCCTGGTGAAAGCGCTCTCCTTGCTCCTTGCTGACATCACCGCAGTTTTCAAGAAAGTAGTCTAAATGCGAGCTGAGTAAGTGCATCTTTATGGACATGCGTGCACCAAGAGACTGGGAGCTCTACAGGAGTTCCTCGACAACACGTTCGTACTCTAAACCCATAGCTGCAATGAGGCCGTTGACGTTGTTACAGTAAACCAGCGAAACTTCTTCGTCGGAACTGAAATATTCTCGAAACTCTTCTTCACTGCTGCGGTCCCAGGAGAATGTCGTTTCTGGAGCTAACAAACCATTTTCGCGAAGACGTGACCCTAGCAACTGAGCATATTCTTTGGAAAAGCACAAATCTCGTATCAAATCGTTCAACTCAGCTTAGCTCAGGAGTTTGGGTTGACTTGTCTCGGCCATAGGTTGATATGTAACAGATATGTCACCATCATCCATTTCTTCATCGGAATCCGAGGGCGAATCTCTGCAGTTTTGGGGCAGTGTTGGAATTGAAATTCCTGGTCCATGAGGCACTGGCTTCATGGCAGATGGCACGTCTGGATACTTTAAGTGTTGCTTGTTTTTTTCGATTTATGCCTAAAATGAAAGAGATAAAGACATACCGTCAGGGGGGGGGGTGACATATCATATATAAAGTTAAACTTATTTGAATGTTTGGAAATTTATTAAACATATGAAGTTAAACTCAAACTAAATTCATAAAAAACTTACCTTGTAGATTTGTCATACAGAAATAACAGTCGGTAGTATGATCTCTTCCCTCCCTCCACACCATTGGGACACCGAAAGGCAGACACTCAATCTTCTTGTGGCTCCAGCGCCGCAGACTTTCAACGCACGTTTTGCAGCATATGTGAGGGGCAAAGGCTGATAGCTTTTCCTCACAAAAAATGTGATGTTAGACTGCCAGTCTGACGTAGTCACTTTACCACATATATACTGCAGAACTTGTTTGGGTCATTCTTGCACTTTCGATTCATCGTGGTAAGAAGGAAGCTACGCAGGACGTACTGCCGCACACACGCACCCACGAGGACAGCTCACGCCAGACTGAGTCACACGAGTGTAGGACAAAAGCCCCCGAGGACAAAAGCCCCCTAGGACAAAAGCCCCCTAAGACAAAAGCCCCCTAAGACAAAAGCTCCCGAGGGCAAAAGTCCCCCAGGAGAAATAATAAGAATTTTTAAAATAATTATTTTATTTTTTACAGTTTATGAACACTTCTCTAACCTAACCTAACCTAACCTAACCTAACCTTCGGGAATCCTGTTATAGTTATAAAGAAGTATACAAGGAATGTTTATTAAATCTGCAATGACGTATGTTTTGTCTACTGAGATAATTACTCCCCTGACATTCAGTGACCTCACTGGGCCGTAGGGTCACCTTAGTAAATACAGAATGAAAATGAAGGTAAAATATGTCGTATTTTTTTTCTATTTATTTAATTATGTTCTATATCAAAATTGAAAGAGTTATAATATTCTAATTATTTACATTGTAATAATTTCATATTTAAATTTATATATTTTTAATATTTTTAATGACCCTCTCTTTAACATAAAAACAGGGGGCTTCAGTCCTATTTTGCACTTTTACTAAGGGGATTTTGTCCTAGGGGCTTTTGTCCTAGGGGGCTTTTGTCCGGGCCCCGAGTCACACAGCAACTGGAGGGACTGAAGTGGGGTGATGTCCAACACTGATGTTGTGAATTTCATAATGATTTATCTATTTTTTTCTGAAATTGAGATAACATAAAGTCTTTGAGAAAGCACTTTCTTCCACATTAACTGCACTTGTGTACCATTTTATGTATAGTTTGTACATTTTCCGTCAATGTAAGTCTGATTTGAAAAAATAAAAATGCTAATTTAAAAAATATTACTTTCGATTATTTATTTTCTTAAAATTGAGATAGTATAAAAACCTGACCTGATTGAGCGAAATGAGTTACATTCTGAATTCAGCATGCAAAAAGCATATACAGTAAGAACCGTTGAGAAAACCTTGACCTCAAAAATGTCGCAGCGCTGTGAATCGGTGTTAGAAAGTGATTATTGGTTCTTTTCTTGAACTTTCTGATATCTCGAGTTGATTTTCATACTAATGTGTTTTGATGTTTATCATATAGTTTGATGAATATACATTGAGATGAAATAACTTAAGCGGCCAACGATGGGCTACGGGGACGGGGCAGACAACCCTCACCTCGTCACTCCACCCCACTTTGCCATCTGCCCGCCTCACCTCGTCCCATCACCTGCCACCCCTCTTCCCAACCGCCCCACCATGCTCGTCTTACCTTAACCCCGCCTCACTCCCTCAACCTCTCCGTTACCCACCCACCTCCTTGCTGTCTGTTCAGGCTCCCCTACGCACATGTCACTTACTCTGCTGCAACACTACCTCTTCACTCTGGCCCTTCCCCTACTTTTCTGTTTGTATTTAGATATTAGAGCTTGGTGTAGTTGACATATAGAGATGGATTCCTGTAAAGACATTCCCTAGTGACCTGTTCACTGCAATTACACCTGTAGGATATATTTGAAAGTAATGACCTGTTCCATAACATAACTGCCTATAGCCCTCTCTCAGACTATCCTGCATTGGTTATTTTCAGATTAATGGGACATGCACTGTGTTGCATAATATCATGAAGGCATTTAGAGATGTAATAATGTTAAAATAAATTATATTCACCTCTGGACATTGAGATTGAGGAAGAATAAGATCCCCTTTGTTGGATGTTGCATGTTGTCACTGTTGCCGCCCAAGGGAAACCGCCTGGACAGTGTTAATAAATTGTTAGAAATAGTTTATATTACAGAGAGTATATTCCTGCTATGATTACTGTGTCTACGATAATTATGTTAAGCCTTTTATATTATGTGTTAAGGAATTGATTCATTGATATGTAATTTTTATTGACAGGTTATGACCGAATTATATTGTTAGCGTCCACCGTGACGGTCTCATTATCCTGCAAGCCCACAATCGTCTTAATTGGCGATTATACTCACAATATATGGTCGAGTTTGGGATTTACCTGAGATACCTGGGGATCATGGGTAACTGTAATCTAAAGGGTGTGTACACCGCCTCTGGCCAAATAACCTCGCGATGTCTCATACTGATCTCACTTACAGCAAAATCCTGCTAGTGGGTGTGAAATCCATGTCACTAGACTTCCCCACTTGAATCATACCTCTATCGCTCACATACTAGAGGAAGACAAGACGACCATGTCGGTCAGTAAGCAGTCAGAAAGCAGCAAAGCCTGTGCAAGGTGGCGACGACAATGCACCCCCTGCCGGTTCATTTTTGTGATGTGCCTTCTACACAGTGAGACCTTACAGAGAGAATGACATAGTGTCGCTGCCATCATGTCCTTTCGCCAAATTGGGTATGCCGGACACAGAGATGTCCCCAGCTGGGATCCTGTCATCGTTGTTCCAGCCAGGCCGCCAGCCCGACGACACCATCTGGTGGATTGTTGGTACCAGTCATCGGGTTAGAAACAAATATATCGGGCGACGGAGTAGAGTTGGTGCCCCCCTTTGACCCAGGGGCCTTGCCTTCATTGGCTGGGTAGGGAGGGGCTGACCTTAATTGTGTTGGTCCGAAGTCAACGTGTTGGCTGCAGTCAGCATTTGCAACATCCAGACCACTTGTGAGTTGTCAGCTGCTAGAAGCAAGGATGAGGAGAGAAGTGAGAAGTTGATGACCCAGAGTAGTGACTCATCCTGTCCTGGAAAACCCTGTCCCGTTGGTAGCTCTATTAAGGTTCCACCAATGTAGATGTGTCATGCTGAACCTGATGGAGGAAGGGACGCATGCAACGGTGCAATCTAACAGTTCACTGAGACATTAGTATGGATGAGAATGTGGTCACTGTGGATACGATCGATGCTGTGTCTTGATCAGAGTTGGAGAAGAAGTTTCTTGTGGAATTGTTGAAAAGTTGATGGAGAAGATGACCCTATGTCCTGTGGGATGGACATTCCCGGTGTAGAAAATTTACTAGATGATCCCCCCACTACAGGAAAAGCTCCCGTTTCCATTACGAGTCTGTAATTTAGCCGTCCTTTAAGCCATCATCATTAGGAAGTGAGGTTATGTCTCTGAAATCAGTTACCATGGAGGAGACACCATCAATATGGTCAATACGAATACCTCTAGGCAGTTAGTACGTAATGGATAATGGAGTCAAGAAACTCCACATCTCCAGAAACGATTTGTTCACTCATAGTAGATGGAAGCCAAAAGTTAGTGAGCAGTAAGCAAGTGTCTGTGGGTGACCTGCCATCTGGAAATGTTATCTCTGTCTGCTGCCAGATGTACCATCGTCAATTGTTAGATAAGAGACCAGTTGAACAACAGAAAATAAGATGTATGTATGTGTGTGTGTGAGAGATAAGAGCCACGATATACCAGAAAATGTAATGCACAAAATATGTGAAGTCATCTAAGAGAATGAAAACCAGAGATTATGGTAATTAAGATGAGAAATGAAGAAAATCTATGTTCTGAAGAGTTCTGTAAATTGACTTCGAAAATTAATATGTGGAAATGTTAGTCATTTTGAAACTTGATGTCGAAGATTCATGAACCAGAAAGAGAGAGAATTAATTTGACAAAAAACATCTTCTGTATTTTCTTTTGTGCATGACTTGTAATTAAGTATTTAGTTTTCCATTTGAGTGATTTTCTTATGAATAATTTTCATTAATTTAATGCCTAATTGACCTTGATTTTTTATTGATTTATGCCTAATTGAATTGAATTTTATGAGAGTATTTTGATTTACCATAATTCATGATTTTTATCCAAGAGTGATTTCATTACTATTTTTAATGAATTTATCCATTATTTTAGTTCTCATGATTTTGTGTGATTTGTGTTTAACATTGTAAATAATAATAATAATAATAATAATAATAATAATAATAATAATAATAATAATAATAATAATAATAATAATAATAATAATAATAATAATAATAATAATAATAATAATAATAATAACAATAATAATAATAATAATAATAATGATGATGATGATGATGATGATGATCTAAATCAGTAATAGGGTAAATTAACCACAAAGTGATTTAAACTAAAAATCTGAAAATTGCATCAATGGCAAATTAACTAATGACTTTCTAGAGAGGATGAAATTTTTCAGTGGAAGTATTAGTGTATAATAAAGACAATCACTTCAGCTTATATAGTGATCATGCCAGCTAATTTTGTTTTCAGTAATGTATAACAGCACACCGGTCTCGACTGATGGCCAAGTCCTCTTCAATACAGAGGTATATCTATCTCAGTAATGTGGTGAGAGGTGTTGCTTCCTGACATACACAAATACAAGCACACATACACAAACACATGGAGCTAAACGTTAGCAGTTTCAGATAAATAGAACAGCTGTGAGAGGTTCAGTAACTTTTTGCAACTCCAGTTAACGCTCGGTAAGGCCTCCCTTCACTCCGTACACTCTCTCGTGGCTTGTATTAAAGCAACAAATATTTTCAGTTCTCATGAGAATTACGTTATGGAAAATAAAATTACATTAGATTATAGCATTATGAGGCACATAAGGACGTTATTATAGTGTGGTAACTATATTAGCGGGTTATTGATGGAAAATATTTCATACCATTGAACTGCTGTGCTGGGGCATATTGACTGCTGTGATTACATGGTCAGTTTTCGTGGTAATTACACCAAAAAGCAATTGTTTATGATTTTATTAAACTATCAGGATTAGTATATAACGATGTTACAGGCACAGTTATTGTTGTATGAGTATTGTGTTGGGGTTAGATACTCTGTTACTATTATGTGTTGGAATGACTGCAGTGTGACAGCTGTAATTAGATGCTGTGGCTACTGAAATGTGTATGTTTCAAGACAGTATTATATTAACACATACTGTAATTTCTGAGCGTAAAGACGAGAAGTCCTAAAAGATATAAACTAGCCTCACCTGGTGTCTGTCTGATCCATCTGCAGGTCTCGAGTTTATTTTTTATTGTGATTATTTACATATGTAAACTGATGCATAAATCACGTTTGGAATCAATGTTTATAAGAATGGAGGAAACAGCAGCGGGCCCATTGGCCCATAATGGGCAGTACCATTTACACCCAACTCCTATCGCTCATATAAATAATAATAATAATAATAATAAACGGTTTATTAATAGAGTTGCAGCCGGTGGCTGAAAATATACACTTACATTTGATTTAGACATAATGATATAATATGCATTGAATACATTTACAGGGCTGTACAGTACACAAATCAGGCGATGTTTATTATTTTAACAATAGATGGGATGGTGCTATTCTTATATCTATCGGTGCGGGCTCTTATGGGCTGAATTTTGTTGTAGTGGCGGACTGCGTGAGGTGGGTGGGGGCTGCCGGTGGCAGGAGGTGGCGATGACGAGGGTGGTGCAATTGTTGGCTGCCAAACCTTTCCAGTGCTTGGTGGTGGAGGTCACTGATGGATGGCATTTCGAGGATGGAGAGAGTGTTGGTGTAGCTGGAGTAGTCAGCGCCGAGCATGATTCTGCAGGCCCTTTTCTGTACCTTCTTTAGCTGACGTTGTTGGGTGGAGTTGAGGGAAGACGACCAGGCTGGTGATGCATACGTTAGTTTGGGGAGAATAAAGGCGTTGTAGATGGTCCTCAGCTCTGATGTAGGTGTTCCAAGTGACCTAAGTCGTTGTAGCATGTAGAGACGGTACGAGGCTGCCTTGACTGTGTTATTTACATCCATCCAACGAATGTTTGAAGCTATCCACTGTATTCGAGTTAATGATGATGTTTGGTAACTTGTTCCACCCATCCACTACTTTATTTCCAAACCAATGTTTACCTATTTCGCGCCTAAATCTAAATTTGTTTAATTTAAAACCATTGTTACGAGCTCGCTCCTGGTTGGATAGTTTGAGTACCTTTGTAATGTCACCTTTGTTTCGCCCTGACTTCCATTTTTACACCTCTATCATATTGCCCCTCATTCTACGTCTCTCGAGGGAGTGCAAATTAAGATGGTTTAACCTGTCTCTGTTGTCAAGGTTCCTAATGCCCGGGAAAAGTCTTGTCATTCTCCTTTGAATTCTTTCTAGGGATTCTATATCCATTCTGTAGTACCGTGACCAGAATTAAACTGCGTAATCCAAGTGAGGTCTCACAAAGCGCACAGAGTACTGAACCATGGGGTACTCCACTAGTGACGTTACTCCAATCGGATTTAGTACCGTTAATGCTCAGTTGCTCACTCGCTGTTTCCTGTCCTGTAACCACTCCCTAATCCATTTTAGAATATCTCCTCCAAAGCCATGAACCTCCACTTTTCGTATTAGTCTTTCGTGGGGGATTCTGTCGAAAGCTTTGCTAAAGTCGAGATATATTGTACCACATAATAATCGTGCCCGTCGTCCACTGATTCGAAAGCAGCTGAATTTTTTTTAATAGATTAGTCAGACATGAACGCCCGCTTGTGAAGCTATGTTGGGAATCATTGATCAACTTGTGCTTCTCCAAGTTATTTCGAATAGAGTTTGCAATTATTGCTTTCAGTAACTTGCCTACAATTTATGTTAAACTGATTGGACGGTAGTTCTTGAAAACCAGTATTATATTCGTTATCCTCTAAGATTCTGGTACTACACCCGGTTTTTAAGCGAGATAGTAATGACTAATAACGATGTTAGGAAGCAAATAGACAAGCTAAAGCCTAATAAGTCACCAGGTACTGATGAGATATTTGCCAGAGTATTAAAGTAATGTAAGGACGAGTTTAGTATACCCTTAGCAAATTTGTTTAACATGACCTTAATCTATTTTCTTCACTATCTCTGTATATAGTCGGTGCTTCGGGAATTATGCTTAAATTTTCGGTGGAGAAAGCTGTTGAAAAATATGTATTTAGATTATTGCTCATTTCCCCGTCGTTATCAGCTAGCTCGCCGGTATCTGACTGTATTGGTCCAATCTTGTCTCGTGTTTCAGTTTGATACATTTGAAAGAATCCCTTGGGGTTTGACTTCGCCTTCCTTGCTACCTTCAGTTCATTATTCCCCTTTGCTTTTCCTATCTCGGTCTTAACCCTACTGGCCAATACCTTATAATAATCTCGGAGGTAAACTTCACCACGATTTTTTCTCCTACCTGGAGATGTTCAGGGTACTTGGTTCTAACTACAGGAGCGAACATAAACACCTGTAGAGTTCTGTAGGTTCTTATTAACAGAAATATACAAGGTGCGCTTACAAGAGCGGGTAGTCCTTACACTCCTATATGGGTCAACTGACCTCTCTCTGACCTCTCAGGCGACATGTGGTAAGTGGTATATTAGCAGCTTCCAGATGTCGCCAGGCACATTTATCTAAACGTATGGTGACATGAAACAGGGGCATTGCCACACGCTACTGACTAGAGAAGTAATGTATATATATATATAGAATACATACATGGTATACATATAACATACATAATATACATACACTACCTATAGCCTTCCTTTGTCCAATAATATTCTTTAAATAATTATTTATCCATTTGGGGTCATTGTTGTTTGATCTGAGTTTTTTGTATGGTATGTTCTGCCTTTGCACATTAAGTAACTCATTATTTAAGTGTTGTGGAACTCGTCAGCCTCAGATCTCGTGATCAGGTCATCCTATACCGTCATATTTTGTGAGGATATCGTTGTCAGGTCTCCAGGTAAAGTGAGGTCGCCCTCTGTGGGTACATTGTGTGAGGTCATGTAATTCACCCCCAAACGTGATACCCCCTTTCAAATTATCAATGTTTGCCCTTCTGAAATCTGGAACTTTAATGGAATTTTCCTTGCAACCGCCATAAAATTCTAATTTGAATCTTACTTCTTTGTGATAGCTTTAACTAGTTCGTTCCCTACCTAGACATAAGTAATGAGATTTTCTCTGTTTGACAGAACTAAATCGAGTATAATATTACCCCGGGTGGGTTCGGTTATATCTTGGCTTAAGAAACAATCCTGAACTGTTTAAAAAAAAATCATCTGATTCTGAGTTACCCGTAAGCTGTAAGGGCAATGCAATCCATTTGGCTTAAGTTAGTAGTGATCTGAGTCCTCTCTTTGGCGCGTTTAGGTTTTAACTCCCTGCCTAATTTAGTTTTGTCATTATTCCTAGCATTATTTTCCTGTAACTTTTCACTTTGCTTACCCGCTCCCACTGAAGTCTCCTCGATCCACAATGGAAACGAGTGTGTGTGTGTGTGTAGTTTCATGTTATTCTATATCGTTATTGCTTTGATCACTAGATGAGTAATTTATTATTGTAGATATTGTTTTAAATTTTCAAATATTGTTTTTATTTCTTCAAATTAATTTTAGAAAGAATATAAATACTCAAACATCAAGAATTTCTGAAAAATCCGGGACATCACTAACGAATTTTGGTGGCAGCAGCAACTGTTGATTTAAAAATGTATTCAGTTAAGAGCCTGTGTCCTGCACCTGTGGTGAAAATACTTTCCAAACTGCAGTGCCGGGCGGTTTTATGCATTTTGTACCACTTTTAAAAGAAGATAAATTACTACTTCCACTATGCAGTAATGAAGTCCAAACATGAAGATTGATAAATGACATTTAACAACATTCATGTTGACAATGTACTCTACCTGGACAATACCCTACTGTATCATGAGATGTGTTACGAACCACGCCATCAATTGTCATGATCTACCTACCCAGCACTACGAACCACGCCATCTATTGTCATGATCTACCTACCCAGCACCACGAGCAACGCCATCTAGGGACGAAACCCGAGTATGACTATTCTTAGTTACCACTCCGGGGTTTCCCTTCTCCATATCCTGGTTGTTGCGTCACCTCCTCCAAGTCTTCCTCATCAGCTCCGAATCGAAGAGAGTTGAGTTCACTCTGGGAAGTGACCACACTAGGATCACCTATCCTAGAAACCTACGGCACAGTGACTACTACCATCTTCTTCAATACTCATCCTTACTCGTCAGCCATCTCAGCACTGCACTTGAGTATTTTGTAATCTTATATTGCCTCCCCACGTCCACTTGCTTCTGAATGTTGTATAAATATGTATATACTGTTAAGCCAATGTTGCGTATGTTTAGGTTAAGTATGGTTAAGGGTAATTTATAAGAAGCTGAATATTTTGTTAAGGAATTTATGGTACTTCATTATACACAACCAAAACTCCCATCCTTTGTCTACCCTTTTATAGTCCGATTGTCTTTGTTTTTTTATTGTTGTTGCCTGTTGGGATCTGGGTAGACTTTTAACTATATTCTAAATCCCCAACTCGTAACAAATAGCGACCGTGACAGGACCCAACATTAAGTGCCATATTTCTTCCCCCCTTGTTACTCCTTGTTAATTATTCCTCCCAGTCACTTTTGTTCACAATTGCTGTACGGTGGTTTAAAGTTTCTTCATATGTGTGTGCATATATTGGTATTATCGTACAGTAAGAGTGACAGACGTAGGATATTAGTTTCCAAGTGTCATAAGGCTTACCTGTTATTACATGTGGCAGTCGTGTAGTAAGTCTTATCGAGTGTAGGGAAGAATCCGGATCTGTTTAATGCTGTACCCTCGCTCCAGAGTAGGCTGTTCCATAGTCACCAGGACCCCATAATTATAAAGCCTCAATTATTGTTCTTCTCATTATCTCATTCTGGGTCAATAATTCAAGTATCTAAGGGTTGTTAATCCGGATCTTTATATTAATGCCGTAATACGCCCTTCCTGTTTCAAGTATCTAAGGGTTGTTAATCCGGATCTTTATATTAATGCCGTAATACGCCCTTCCTCTTTCAAGTCTCTTATCCTTATCTAAGGATCTTTTCAGAAGGACAATATTCATTAGTGTAATTTCCCTAGGTATAACTTGGGTAGTTTCCGAGACTTTCTGGTTATCCACTGCCGTGATATTTTCTAGGGTTATACACTTATCTTATCTTTGTGACCATTAGTTAATTTATCTAGTTTTTCTTAACAATGGCCACGTCAGGTTTTGATCTCCAGGATTTTATTAAAAATCCTTCCGTAGCTAAATTACGTGTTAATATCCTGAAGAAAGAATGGAAAAAGAAAGAAGTCACCTTAACATCGGAGTTTAAATCAAAAGAAGTGGCATTAAAAGAGAAACTAGCTGCTTTTAACCCTGCTAATGCTTCTTCCCTTGTTCCCAGGTTTGATGAATCCGATATGGACGGGTCATTTAGGACTTTTGAGAAAATAGCCGGGAAGAATGAGTGGCCTAAGGACCAGTGGGTGTCGGTGTTAGTTCCTAAATTGTGTGGTAAGGCTCGTAGAGTTTATAACTGTTTAGACCAGACTGATGATTATGATAACGTAAAAAAGAATATCCTCACCTCTTATGCTATCACACCAGATAGATAACGGCAGAAGTTTCGTAAATTAACCAAAACATTTTCACACACCTTTGTTGAGTTTGCTCAAGAAAAGCTTAGGTTTTTCAAGAAGTGGTTAGAGGCTACAGGGACCTCCACATTTCAGGATTTGTTAAACTTGGTAGTCCTGGAGGAGTAGAAGAGCAAGATACCATTTCACATCTTGAAGCATGTGGAGGAGCGTGGAGAGGTTAATTTAGGGCGTGCGGCTGAGCTGGCTGATGGGTACGCCTTGCTGGTGGAGTCACTGGGCAGTAGGGAACGTGGTACTTTCCGGCATGTTAGGTCCTCCTCTCATGATAACCTTGGGGACGTGAGTGGGAGGTCGAAAGGTCCCACATCTAACCCCCCCTGATGCAACCAAGTTTTATTGTTCTTACTGTAAAAATCCAGGCCATACGATCCAGTCTTGTAATCACCCAAAGTGTCGAACTTCTAAAAGTAATTCCCTGGATCCCAAATTCAAACCAATAGCAACCACCAATGCGGAAAGGCCCCATCAGGATCTCTTCTCTTCATTCACCTATGAGGGCAAAATTTCAATCATAGAGCGGTCTCGTTCTTTCCCTATTCGTATACTACGTGATACGGGCGCAGCACAATCTATCCTCCTGTTTAACGTCATTCCTCATTTATCTACAGCATTTACTAATGACAGTGTTCTAATTTCAGATCTCATCCCATTCTTCCTATCCCTTAGCTAAAGTGCACCTCCAATGTCCCTTGATTAATGGGGAAGTGCAAGTAGCCATTAGGAAAGATCCAATGCCTGTGAGCGGCATTCATTTACTATTGGGTAATGATTTGGTAGGAGATCTAGTGGTTCCCAACATAAAGACAGTCGACTCTCCCTTACCTGTCAACTCCACCACTGACCTTGAAGAAACTATTCCTCACCTTTTCCCATCTTGTGCTGTCACCCGGTCACAGAGTGTGCGAAATGGGCCCTCTTCATCCAGGACCACCTCCAATATCTTCCTACCCACAGAAGATCTGTACAATAAGACCATTAGTAAGGATGAGCTCATTTAAGCCCAACAATCTGATCCATCTTTGAATAAACTTCATCATGCAGCAGTTGAGGGTAAAGATTTAAACACCCTTCCGTGTTTTTATTATCAGGAAGGGGTTTTGATAAGAGCCTATAGACCCCCTGAGCTTACCCATCTAGACACGTGGTCTGAAATACATCAAGTGGTAATTCCCTCCTCAGTCAGACCAGCATTAATTGCCCTTGCCCATGATGGTATTTCAGGACATTTGGGAATCTTGAAAACATATAAAAAGCTCCTCCAACACTATTACTGGCCTGGACTTAGGAAGGATGTGTCAAAGTACCTAAAATCTTGTCATATTTGTCAAATGGTAGGAAAACCAAATGAAAGTATACCAGCAGCTCCTATTAAGCCCATCCCAGTATTTTCTACACTATTTGAAAAGATTGTTGTGGATTGTGTGGGCCCATTACCAAAGACTAAGAAGGGAAATTAATTCCTGCTCACAGTTATGGATACCAGTACACGTTATCCTGAGGCTTTTCCCCTTAAAAGCATCACTTCAAAAAATGTAATCAAACCTCTTTTGCACCTTTTTACTTCAGTGGGCATTCCTAAAGAGATCAAATCCGATCAGGGCACCAATTTTACAAGCAATCTTTTCAAACAGGTGATGAAAAACCTCAGTGTGGACCATTGTACATCTTCGGCTTACCACCCACAATCCCAAGGTTGCTTGGAACGGTTCCATCAAAACTTTCAAATCAATGCTAATAAACTATCTCCCCTCAACTATATAGTCCATACTCCTGATCGCAGAAGAGATTCACAACTTGTTCACATTAAGCTCATGAAACTTTACCATTCCAGGCAGTCAGAGGAAGACATCCCAGAGGCTATAAGCCTACCTGTATTGTATACGGTTTTGTCAGGGCCGGAGCCGGAGACAGATGACATGGACCTATTGGAGAATTTAGACTTCCCTCTACCTAAAGAAAACCCTGCTAACAGTCACATACTCAACAACTTGGATGAGTATTTTTCTGTTCTGAATCCCTCTCAAGCAAAAGATCTCACTAAGTTATTATCAACATTTCCTAAAGTCACGTCAAACCTCCCAGGGTTTTGCAATATACTTAAACATGATATTCAGCTAATCTCAGATGAGGTACAACCCATTAGGCAACCAGCATATCGACTAAATCCACAAAAAAGAGAAATTATGGAAAAGGAGGTAGATTTTTTGTTAAAACATAACTTAGCTGAGCCTAGTACCTCCCCCTGGGCTTCACCTTGCCTTCTCATTCCAAAACCCGATAGCAGTTTTCGTTTCTTTACCGATTATCGTAAAGTGAACCAGGTCACTGTCTCAGACTCCTACCCTTTACCTTTGATTGAAGATATAATAGACAGCATAGGCTGTGCAAAATTTATATCTACGGTGGATATGTTGAAAGGATATTATCAAGTGGGACTCACGGATAGGGCAAAAATAATCTCAGCATTTATAACTCCATTTGGTCTTTTTCAATATTTGGTTATGGCGTTTGGCTTTTCTAATGCTCCGGCCACATTCCAGAGGGCAATCAATTACCTGATTCAGGACCTAGATGGGACGTTCGCCTACCTGGATGACCTGGTGGTGGTGTCGGACGGCTGGGACGAACATCTGGTGCGTTTGGAGATACTGTTCGCACGACTGCAAGAGACTGGATTCACCATAAACCTGGCTAAATCTGCTTTTGGCCGGGCCTCAGTGACTTACCTGGGACATATCGTTGGGCATGGTATGGTGAGACCCAAGGACGCAAACGTTAAAGCCATCTTGTCCTTCCCCACTCCAAGGACGAGGAAGGAACTCATGCGCTTCCTGGGGATGTGCGGCTACTACCGTCGGTTCTGCAGTAACTTCTCCAGCGTGGCCGGACCCCTCACAGACCTTACCAGTTCTGCAGTCCCTTACATCTGGAACCAGAGGTGCGACCAGTCTTTCCACCGCCTCCAAGCCTTCCTTGCCTCCAAGCCTGTAGTCCACCCGCCTGACTACACCTTGCCCTTCCATCTGCAAATCGACGCTAGCTGTGTCGGAGTGGGGGCTGTGCTCCTACAACCCGACCCAAACACTGATGTCCTTCACCCTGTGGCATGCTACTCCGCCAAGTTAAAAAAACATCAGACCAACTACTCGACCATAGAGAAGGAGGCCCTGGCTCTGGTGTTGGCAATAAAGAAGTTTGAATGTTACCTCCAATCTCGCCCACAAACAACCCTAGTCTTCACCGACCATAACCCGCTCACCTTCATCCAAACCAACAAGACCTCCAACCAGCGAATCCTCTGCTAGGCTCTCCTCACCCAGCCCTATAATCTACAAGTCCGGCACATAAAGGGGGTGGACAACCTGATTGCAGACTCCTTATCCCGAGTTCCAGTGGAAATGCACAGCTACTCTCCAGACGCACCAGGTGATCACCTCCTTCGCGCCCGCGCTACGGAGGTCTTTGGAGGGGGGATGTGTTATGAACCACGCCATCAATTGTCATGATCTACCTACCCAGCACTACGAACCACGCCATCTATTGTCATGATCAACCTACCCAGCACCACGAGCAACGCCATCTAGGGACGAAACCCGAGTATGACTAATCTTAGTTACCACTCCGGGGTTTCCCTTCTCCATATCCTGGTTGTTGCGTCACCTCCTTCAAGTCTTCCTCATCAGCTCCGGATCGAGGAGAGTTGAGTTCACTCTGGGAAGTGACCACACTAGGATCACCTATCCTGGAAACCTATGGCACAGTGACTACCTACCATCTTCTTCAATACTCAGCCTTACTCATCAGCCATCTCAGCACTGCACTTGAGTATTTTGTAATCTTATATTGCCTCCCCACGTCCACTTGCTTCCGAATGTTGTACAAATATGTATATACTGTTAAGCCAATGTTGCATATGTTTAGGTTAAGTATGGTTAAGGGTAATTTATAAGAAGCTGAATATTTTGTTAAGGAATTTATGGTACTTCATTATACACAACAAAAACTCGCATCCTTTGTCTACCCTTTTATAGTCCGATTGTCTTTATTTTTTTATTGTTGTTGCCTGTTGGGATCTGGGTAGACTTTTAACTATATTCTAAATCCCCAACTCGTAACAGATGATATTCGCCACATTAAGCCAAATTATATTTCATGGTGAAAGTTTTAGGTTATTAATGTTCGTTTATTGTGAGGACATCTGCTTTAACCAGCCTCCTGAAGATGGATATTATAGACCGAGTCCGAGGCTGTGGTGCTAAAAAATAAATCGGCAAATTTAAAAAATATTTTCCTCTATTTGTTATATTTTTCTTTTACAGATAAGGTTATAATGAGATGCATTAGTTGGGAGAGAGAGAGAGAGAGAGAGAGAGAGAGAGAGAGAGAGAGAGAGAGAGAGAGAGAGAATACAAAGCAAACAGTAATAAAGGTCGTCTTTTCCTGACGCCATAATACTGTATGAGTCTTTTCTTCACCTCCCATCTTTATTATTTGTCTAACTTACACTGGAGTGCGGTGGCCGAGACGATAGAGCGCTCACAACCCGTTTTAACATTCTCCGGTTACCTGACTTTTCATTTAGGAAAGCGAAATGAATTGAGTGCAGTGCCAGTCACATTGCTTGTTTGTGTACCGAGGATTAGCATTCATTGGTCTGCATCCACACTGCTTCTGAGTAACAATGGAACCCACTTTTACGTATCGTGTGATTTTAAGACTA
Organism: Homarus americanus; assembly: GCF_018991925.1. NCBI lineage: Eukaryota > Metazoa > Arthropoda > Malacostraca > Decapoda > Nephropidae > Homarus > Homarus americanus. The sequence goes on along the minus strand of NW_024741901.1, from coordinate 9,896,797 downwards.
AGGAGATTCTACTAAAGGTTGAGGGCCAAAAATGCAAAAAATACTCTTATCTTTAAAGGCAAATTTAATTATGTAATGAAATGTAAAAGAGTAACAAATTTAATGATGTAATAACATACTCTCTCCCATGTGATACAATTACGCTTGTAGTGAGAGGGAAAAATAAATCTAGTAAGAAAATCAGACTAAAATTGTATATATTGATTTCGTATTGGTCGATTTTCTAAGACTATAAATGCAAGCATAAAAAGACCCATTTGAGTTGGTTATAATTTAGTGGAATAATAATTCTTGACGTAGTTGATTAGAACATGTTGGCAATTGAGATATTTATTATTTGATACAGTATAAGAGCACAACTTAATGTTATGTTAGACTAAAATAATTTTTAGGTATTCTTACATTATGAGAAAATTGTGTACCTTAGAAAAATCTGGTAAATGATTTGTCTGGAGCTGGGAAAATATTAAATGTTTTGCATGTAGCAAATAGTTCACAGCCGATTGGTTCGTGAATAACGAGATTAAAACTGTGGAACCTGGAATAACTGATTACTGATGAGAGATATGATATATCAACCATTGTTTCCCACAGTTGTCATTACCCGCCGGGGAGGAAAAGATTTAGAAATATATTGTTAAGCTTTGAATCGCAATAAATTACAAGTACGTATAGAACCATTAGCTAGCACCTTGGGACCCGAGGTTACTGGAAATATCACAATGTAGTTTGTTATAAGTGAATTGATAGATAGGAAATGTGATTTATGGGGTTAACGTGGTTCAGTACAGTTGAAATTTGCTTTACTTCCCAGAAAACTTTGTGAGGGTCAAATAGAGTTACAGTAAAACTACCTTTATGAGACTCTATTGGCAACACGCCTTAATTTTATATTGTGTATGTAAGAGTTATAAAAAAAATTATAAATGAATTGATATTAATGTTTTTGTGTTATTCTTGACTTTTTAATGAATGAATGTTACATTTAATATTGAGGAAATGAAGCCAGCCTTATGCTTGTGAAATTTAAAGGAGGAATAACATTTGTACTATTTACTGAGTTATATTTGTCAAGCTGAAAACTAAATTGAGATTTTTTTCAAAGATATGAACATCGACTAAAGAATGCATAGAAGAAAGTTTTAGTGGCTGTTAAAAATAAAATGCTTGCAGAAGGAGGGAAGCCATAATTACAAAGCGAATGTATCATATTAACTGGATTCCTATAATTTCTCTCACCTTTCGTTATCGGGAAGGGTGCAGATGGTGAATGAAGGAACCGTAAGTTAGGATCGGGAAGTGTATCAATACCAATGCATCCAATAGTCATTTATTTATATAGAATAAAGAATAACAATAGTAATTAGAGGGAAGGGTATTGAGAGAAAGGGGAATAAATTTCATATATGGCTGTGGTTCTGTAAGTTACTGGGGTAATAAAAGACTAGTCTATTATACCATTAGCTATATATATATATATATATATATATATATATATATATATATATATATGCACTCGATCATGTTCTGATGTTCTGTACAAGCTCCCGTGGTGGTCAACATGTTTAGGATCCATGATCTCAAGTGAGTATTGACTGAGGGCCAAGGCTAAAACTACCATATTGGGCACATAATGGTGAGTTATTTAGAGAAGAAACATTATACATCAGGAGTTGGTAACTTTATGAATATTATAATTGGATAAATATATTCTACAGTAAACTTTAGTATAATTAATGTGAAGTTTAATGTAAATATGAAACAAATCTTTCGATCTTCAGTTCTTTTACTCGCAGCTAGCACCATGAATATACGCCTAACATTTCACTATAATGTAGCGACAAGAAGCTGATTGCCTTTTGGTCTCTGGCTGCTTCACTGAGCCTGGGACCCAACTTATACAAACTTCAGTAATTTTGAGTTTTTGTCCTATTACGACAATGGTGTGTATGTCCGGGCAATATATTCGTCTTAATGTATTCGGCCTGAAATCCATTTTTCCTACTGTGGAGCAACATCTATTAGCCTCTTTCCCCGACCTCTTCTATCTCCTTCAACTGACCAGAACAGCTTCACCGAAAACCTTTTCAAGTCTTCATACTACAACCTTTATACCTCTTTCCGTTCTAAGGAGGGTGTATGCGCCTACTGCAACACACGCACACCTACAGCTCGACTCACGGATCTTGAATCTTCTATTTATGATGTATTCTGGCTCAAAATATCTCCCAACTATGACTATTTTCCTTTGTTCCTACTGTTCTCCCAATCTATCAACTATTTAGAACTCTTTAACTATCTCATTTATTGCCATGAGTTGTTGCTATCACCACACCGATATCCTCTACCTATGGGATTTCAATGTACATCTCAGAGAGTGGCTTGGCTCTGCAAGGGATGATCCAGGTGAAGCTGAAACACCTTCTTTTTCCTTACTTAATGATCTGGAACAAATAATTAATCACCCTACACGCGATCCTTATCGACACGATATGTAAATTCTTTTCAGGGCCAAGGGACAACTCCCTGTACCCGGGGCCAAAATAGCAGACTCTCCAAATGCTCAGGGCTGCATCTAACTTCATCTAAGATCCATAGATGCAAATATAGTATTTTATCTCTGGGCTAAGTGACACATCTGACGTAGAACACCTGTCGGGACCCAGGACTTGCCTTTAACCTGCGGCGGGAGGCAGTAATAGCGGCGTTGTTTGTTAAGTGTTTTACATCCTCGTCTTTTCATCAAGTTTACTCTGTCTTTTTTATTGAATATTTTCTCCGCATTTCTCGTTTGTCCTGGTACTACCATCCTTATTGAAAGGCCTACTAAGGTGTCCCTGAAGAAGAATGCAGTGATAGCTAGAAACACTAAAAGGTATCAACACTGGGAGTTCGTTTATTGTGGATGAGAGAGAAATACAAGTGGTGACACTGTATTCATACACGGCGCTCACGCAGTCAGACTGAGCTGCCTTTGCCATACCATGGCCTCAGAACAATCATGCGACATAACACATGCAGTGTTGCCCGTGATAATATATATGAATTCTTCTCGGCACGGTAGCTTATGTACAGGATTTGCTACTTTGGCACAATGGCTTATATACACTACGCTACATCTCCTCCCTCACGCTCATAGTATTTACCTTGAGCGGACTATGATTCCTAAGTCGCTCCGAGCGTCGAGGTGCACTGTGGGGCAGGTCGCCATGAATTATGGGTGACTCCGTCAATCCTCAAATTGGGGCCAGCGGCAGGGGGTGGGACCCCGGCGGAGGAAGCGGCAGTTCCTCCACCAGACACAGCCTCGGCATCCTGACCTTGTAGTCCGCAGTCTGACCGGCGCCCATCACTATGCCCACCATCCCAACGTGTCGTCGTCGGGTCCTGGACGCAGACGGTTTATTCAGTAAGCTGAAAGAGGGGCGGACTGGGTCGTCTATACCAGCTTGTGGCGTCTAAGACACGTGAAGCGCGCGATGCGCAGCTCTCGGCTCTGGTCTGCCAGTCGCTGGCGCCAGGCGTGTGTGCAGAACGCAAGGCGGAGGGCGGCCCTGCGCAGGATCTGGGCAGGGAGGCGTCTGTGTGGTGGGAGTGGGCGGGTTCTGGGCAGCTCTGGCCAGCAGTGCCAGCGCGTCGCTCGTTGACTCGCACCTGCTGGCGGGGTGTGCCGAGCAGCTGAGACCCTGCTCAGAAAGTCTCTGCGGGCACCACGCCTAACTCCTTACGGTGCCGCCGACAACAACAAAGGGTGTAAGAAATGAGCGCCGTCGATCATCCGGCCGACCGACCTGTGCCGTGGGTGATCTCCTTGAAGAACCCTGGCGTCCGGCATCACAGGGAACCGTCCGCGTTGTAGTACAGCAGCTGCGGCTGTGGTCCCGGAGTGCGCGTTTGGTGAGGCCCAGTTTCTGGGTGTGCTTAATCACACGTAGTATGGCGCGGTGTCGGTATCACCTCGATGTGACCCGACATCACCGGTAATGACGGCGGCAGCGGATGGCTGGGAAGGGTAACCCTGAAACGTGAATTCGTTCACCCTCTGTGTCTTGACCTCCAGCACTGCTTGGGGCTGCGTGCATCTGGAGAGGCATGCTCTGAACCACCCCGAGAAGTCACGCTGCTATATCCTCGTCCAGGCTTTTGGGCTTGGGTTGGCGCGCGCCTTCCGTAAAATTAACCCGCAGCGACCGCGATGGCTGCTTGTGGCGGCCTTTGTGCAGGAGCACCTGTTCTGTTGACTGATGACGCCGGTCACATCCACGACACAGGTACATGGCGTTAAATCTTTGGGGCTGCTTTCTGGCTACAGGAAAAGCACCCTGGGGCGTGAAGCGTGTGGCAACCTTAGCGTTGTTGGCGCTTCGCCGTGCTGATGGCTCTCCACAGCGGGTGGAACCCCGTAAGGCAGAGGTGCGGCGGACTTGGTGGCCTCATTGTGACGACATTCAGTCACTACTGCCTGGAGTGTGGAGGGAAGCGTCAGGTGGATGGTCTTTATCACTTCCGTGCTGACACTGTCAAGATCCGTGCTTGGTCCAGGCTTCCCTCTATTCCAGCTGTGCACTTGCCTGGGCCATCAGTCTCCTGAACAAACTCTTCAGCATTTTAAAAAGTCGTCAAGATTTGTTCTCCGCTGTGCAGCATAGGTAAAAACCATGGCGCCAGCCTCGATCATTCCGACCTTAACGTGCTCCCTGCCAAGAATTAGAGCATGGTACTGAAGAGGTAGGTGGAAGGAGCACGTGCAGCATGCTGCTCAAACTCTCTAGATTCTCCAGCGACAAACATCCATGATTGGATGACTTTCTATTTTGTTTGAGCTTGCTGTGTCAAGGTCCACATCTGGAGTAATCTGTCCAGCGCCACCTCCACTCACAGAAAAAAGCTGGCATGGCGATCTCTGGTGAGGCTGGGTGGGGTTGAACAGATGTATGCAGGAACTGCAGGGCGTGGTGTGGTGGAGGAGGTCATGGCTGCAGCTGCTACCTCACAGTGAGGGAGGTGGAGTTTAGCACCAGGTCCATCATATGTTTATCAAACGCAACTTTTCCTCCTCTCTTCGTTTCTCTTCCCTCTGAAATTCCATTTCTCTACGTCGCTCGTCCCGGTCGTCCATCCACCTCAGAATTGTGGCAATGTCCGTCACAGGAGGTGGAGGATGAGAGTCTGCGTCCGGTGGAGGGGAAGGTGGTGGGGAGTCGTGTCTCCCATCTTGACGTCCCTTCTTACCTCCCATCTTTGTGTGTGCGTGGACTGCACTGTTTAATATATAAAGTGGCGCCTCAACAGCTCGAACCACATATATATGACATAAACAGAGCAAAATCACGCATATGGTCCGCTGTTCTGTCCGTGAGTGAATGCGTGCGTGCGTGCGTGTGTGTGTGTGTGTCTCAGAGAGCGGAGGGAGCATGGACAGCTGTGTGGTCCGGCAAGACCGTCAGTGTCCCCCGGATGTCGCACGAGAAGGGTGTACGCCTGCGTGCTCCGTGGGTACCACAAAAAAAGACAGGCCAATGCACAACTCAGCTCTAGACACACACTAATACACTGACACTAACACTGCCACCGTCACTAAAACGCACTGTGACGGAGCAACACTGCACATCGCGGCGAAACACAGCGCAACACAACACAACACACTGAGTCGACGCGCATCACCGGCAGACGTAACTGTTGGCAATGTTCACACACTTAGTAAGTCCACAGATCCTAGACACTGCGCCATGAAAGTTACTAGTGTCCCTGAAGAATGCAGTGATGGCTAGGGAAACACTGAGTAACACTGAGTTCGTTTATTGTGGATGAGAGAAATACAAGTGGTGACGCTGTGTGCCATGCACAGCTCACGCAGTCAGACTGAGGCTGCCTTGCCATATGGCAGCCTCGGGGCAATGTTGCCACATAACACATGCAGTGTTGCCACGTGATAATATATATAGATGCTACTCGGCACAGTAGCTTATGTACAGGGTTGCTACTTGGCACAGTAGCTTATATACATAACCTACACTTATATTTCGATTTTTTTCATTTTATCAATACAGAAACAACAGTAAATTACAGACACATGAGACTTTAACCTTTGAAACGAACACTATGGAATTTACGTTCATTCCTTCATGTATAAAAAAATTTCTGCATTTTTTGTTATTATTTTATATTTCAAGATACTTTCAGAGCCTGGCAATGTCACAAAACAAGATTAAAGTTTTACTGTGTTTTTGTTTCCTGCGAGTCTTTATAGTATTATTAATGTAACCTTTGAATATCTCGAAGCATTATGTATTTACTTTTCTGGTCCTCTTTGTTGTACTCTTGAAAGTGCAGGCAAAGTATTACTAAAGAATTATTTCCTCGAGATACATAAAATAAAAGGATTCTCATTTAATTACATTAAACAAACAGAGCATTGGATTCCTGGCCTTTCCTAACACTGTATTTATGCTGTTTAAGTCTAGTTACAAGATCTTTACCTGTCTGGCCTAAGTGAAACATATTACATTCCTTGCAAGGAACCTTGTAAATGCAGCTGCCTGCATTGTTGGGGGAATTCTTGATTAACATTTGTTTCACAGTGCATGAGTTTTTAAATGCCACATTGATGTGGCATTTAAAAATCATGCACTGTAAAACAACATAAACATAGTGTTAGGACAGGCCAGGAATCCAATGTTCTCTTTGTTCATTTGAGGGATCATAAGCATTGCATTAACTTGGCTAATGCCTCTTCAATATTACCTTGTAATTCAATTGACAGTTGGAACATTATATAATCCAGTCTCATTAAACATATGGAATCCATCAACATGAATTTGAGTAATGGTATGTACAAACTGGATAATTTCGTGATTAAGAAGATTTGTAACCAGGTGAAAAGGTTGGGTCATCTTACCCGCTGACCTGACTACCAACTGCTGCTGTGGTGCTTATGAAGATTAGTAGGGTCACTACCTAGTGACCGGACCATTGTGGACACTCACTCTCCCCTAGGAACTTGATCTCACCTTCCTCTACTGTGTATGTATGCCTTGTTATGTATTTCTCCTTAGTCTTTACTCACCCCTGAAGATGTGAATTACATAAAAGCGCTTGGGAACTTCGTATTTTCTCTTTCCATGTGGTTATCAGCATATACCTGGATCACATGCACCTACAGTGATTTACTTGCATATAAATATAAATATATATATATATATATATATATATATATATATATATATATATATATATATATATATATATATATATATATATATATATATATATATATATATATGTAACCGGTCGGAATTTACTGGACTTTATTTTCTCACTTGACTTGGGGTTTATTAAAGAGTATTAGATGGTAATGGCAGTGGAAGCGCCACTTAGTGAGAAATCCCGAACCAGCACAAGAACACTTAAATTTACTAACAAAATGAATTGTCCGTGACCCGTGGAAGGATAGCGTCTGTGACTGGGATGAATGAGACACACTGTAAAATTTAGACACTTATATTCCCTCCAACACTACAAACACAATCAAATAATGGCACACCAATATGCTCACCTCTTAACTTGAACTTAAAACACTACTCTGGGGAATAAAAGTTATACATGATATTGAAATTATTAGAAACTCAGGCAACAATAAATTTAAAGTATTAAGAAATGTTGTTTGCACACATGAAACAGGCCTAAAGGGCTTTCAGCAAAATTATATCACCCCAACAGATGTACAATTCCTAACCTAACTTAAACACTACTCTGGGGAACAAAGGTTATACCTGAGATCGGAATTATAAAGAAAAATTAGATGCATTAAAGGAATTAAATCACAATATCACTCTGGTTCCACTTAGTGAAACAAACATTAAAAAAACAATACTATCAAAATCATTTAGGAACTATTACTACACACGTCAAGATAATATCAGGAACTGAAAAATGGTACTGCTACACAGAAAAATATTGTCACTATTATTGCGATGTTACTGGGTCCACCAATACCCGTGAACCATGCTCCACCCAACTCAACATACACCCCTAATAAGGGAGATAAAATGTTCCTCTAGGAATCCCCTAGACTCATGGTCTCAGTGTGTGACCATTAATTTACTCAGATAGCCTCAGTGTACTCCCAGTGCGTCCATGGGCAGGAAGAGAGAACGCCAGCAGGTGTCTATGGCCAGTAGGTAACACTTCTAGCTGACCGAGGACACGTGGTGTTGTGCACCCACGTGGTAAGAACTGATCACCCACTGCTGATGCTGGTCCCGTGTCGTTTTAGTTGTCGGGAGCACTCGTTCACTCAAGAGATCCTTTCCTACCCCGCTAACCATTGACAAGCCTACACTGAACGTTCCGAAGGCGACAATCGCCAAGCCTCAATCATCAACGGCAGTCTCAAACGGCAGTCAGTCTCACGCAGCCAACTTCTCGCAATCAAACTCGCGGTCAATTGGGTTCTGACGGAAACCCTGAAATGAACTCACTGTTAGCTCTTGTTAACTTTATCACTGCCCTATCTAAACCCTGTCTGAGATCGAACGATTCTTACTTGTTATACTGCAATAGTGCAACACAGGTGACTAGGCCACGTGACTATTTCTGTGACGGTCGCGCAGGGACGTCTTGCTGGACGGAATGCCTCCACGTGACTGAGGACCAGCCAGCGTCTCGTCCTCCAAGGAGCTAGCTTAGGCCTATGTGACCTATATTCCGCCTAACTAATAACTCCTTGGGACACCCGTAACATTATTCAGACTGATAAATGATCTATAATAATTCCAAATTCAATAATAGTCCCTTAACTTCATGAATCGCATCATTATTAATTCGGCAAATTACATTCAATATCATATAGGCCTAGTTCCACAACCTCTCACTATGTGCGGGGAGCGCTCTCTTCCCTCAGACGACCTTGAAAACTCAGTATCGCCAATGGCGCGGCGTTTGAAATTACACTGAAATTTCTGAATATCACATATATATATATATATATATATATATATATATATATATATATATATATATATATATATATATATATATATATATATATATATATATATATGTGTGTGTGTGTGTGTGTGTGTGTATGTGTGTGTGTGCATATCCTCGTGGCAGGGGTGAGGTAAGTGGTAAACATTGGTCTAATACTAGGTGGTGGTGGAGAGGTAAACCTTACCAGTGTGTATCTAACTCATGGTAATTACTTGGCGACTCACCCTAAAAAAACACACTGATGTATTTATTTTCCAAGACTAATACTCAGCTTATCTGTGATGACATGACGTCAGTATTTTTTTAAGAGTTAGAAGAAAAAATCAAACTTTTACCTTGGGGTATTCACATATATTTGTCATAACTGTAGCCAGTTGACGTGAGACTACACCTGTGCTACTCCGTCAGCCACCAGCTTCTGGAATATAGGTGACCCGTTTTCTTTTTTTTTTTATGGGGAATAGCCCACCCGGGCACAGGTCATCGACCCAAAACCCCTAAGGGGCGAAAAATAAGAGTGAAAAAAAAACTAAAAATAGAAATGAAAAAGATTATATTAACCTACACCACGAAGATGCTGGAAAACCAGCTTTTTGAAGTGAGCCAGATTGTATGAGTATGGAAATAGAAGAAGGCGGAGCATTCCACAGTTTGGCTTTGTGAGGAGAGAAGGATGTACTATAACGGGTTATTCTAGTGTAACCGACATCCACAGAGAAACGGTGAGCACCGCTGGCAAGACCAGTGTTACGAGCCCACGGCCTTACCAGCGGTACACAGGATGCCAAATCCACCGAACATTGCCAGTTAAAGTACCTGTAAAAAAGAGTGAAGCAACATTGCGGCGAAGAGAATGAGAAAAAAGATTATCGACACTAAAATAGGACGTGTAATTAAATCTGACGAGGACTCTGCAAAACTACAGGAAGATCTAAACAAATTTTTCGAATGGTCGGAAAAATGGCAGATGAAATTCAATGTGGATAAATGTAAAGTACTCAGTATAGGAGATGTAAACAGGGAAACCAATTATCAGATGAACAACGATGCCATTGTGGAATCCGACTGCGAGAGAGATTTTGGAGTAATGATAAGTTGGAATCTTAAGCCAAGTAAACAATGTGTTTTTGCTCGCAACAAGGCTAATAAAGTACTTGGGTTCATACAAAGGAGTGTTAGTTATAAGACTAGCGAGGTCATCATAAATTATATCTAGCTCTTGTGAGACCTCACCTGGATTACGCAGTTCAGTTCTGGTCACCATATTACAGAATGGATATAGAATCCTTGGAAAGAATCCAGAGGAGAATGACATGACTAATCCCGGGCATCAGGAACTTTGAGTACAGAGGCAGGTTAAAGCATCTTAATTTGCACTCCCTCGAGAGACGTAGAGTGAGGGGCGACATGATAGAAGTGTATAAATGGAAGTCAGGGTTAAACAAAGGGGACATTACAAAGGTACTCAAACTATCCAACCAGGAGCGAACTCGTAAAAATGGTTTTAAATTAGACCAATTTAGATTTCGGCGTGAAATAGGTAAACACTGGTTTGGAAACAGAGTAGTGGATGAATGGAACAAGTTACCAAATATCATCATTAACTCGAATACGCTGGATAGCTTCAAACATAGGTTGGATGCTTATATGAGCAATAGGGGTTGGGTATAAATAGGACTGCTCAGTATGGGTCAATAGGCCCACTGCAGTTTCCTCCATTCTTATGTTCTTATGTTCTTATGTTAAGTAAGGGAGGAGAGTTAATAAGACGAAATGACTTTGATTCCACCCTATCCAACAGTTGGACAGATGAAGAGCCACCCTAGATATAATGAGAGCAGCCATACTTCAAGCTAGGACGAATGAATCCCTTATGTACTTGAAGCAACTGTTCAGGAGTGAAGTAGCTACGGCATCTGTACATCATTCCCAGCTTTCGGGAGGCAGCTTTAGCAGTGTTGTGGATGAGTGGCTTCCATGACATATTAGAGGAAATGGTGAGGCCTAACGTATCGTTTTAAGAATTTAGCAGAATGATCGCGTCCTCAAATGTGATTGGTGGGAAATCGTCTAATTTGGAAAGTGCAATTGGTAAATACTGAGTTATATTATTGTTGAATTTAACCAAGTTTCTACCTACCCAGTCGAAGATGCTGCACAGATCCGCATTGATCGATGTAATGATATCAGCTCTAGAAACAGATCTAGTTTGAGAATTAGGGGGGAAGGGGAAAATGTGAAGAAGAGTGAAGAGTAGAATCATCAGCGTAAGAATGAATATAATTAGTTGTAGTGTAAAATAAATCATTGATAAAAAGAAGGAAGAGAGTAGGTGAAAGAACAAAACCCTGTAGGACACCACTATTGGTAGAGAAAGAGCAAGAGATCGATCCCTCAACAACAACTGCCATGGATCGGTTCTCAAGGAAGCTAGAAATTAAGAGAAAAAAGTGGGGGAGAGAAACCAAAAGAGGGATGTTTAGAAAGCAAAGACTTGTGCCCTACCCCGTCAAATGCTTTGGATATGTCGAGGGCCGCGACGAAAGTTTCCCCATAATCCCTAAGAGAGGATGACCAAAGATGGGTGCAGTAGGAGTGCAGATCACCAGTAGATCTCGCCTGGCGAAAGCCATACTGGTTGTTATCGCCACGCACAAATTGTGCGCACCGGCCACATGTTAAGTGAAGAAACTGTTTACAACTCAGAATAGCTTACTAAACGAGATGGAGCTGGTAGCAGCTGTGTGACTGCCTGAGGGACAGTCTATCGCCTTCTACTGTAAAGGCAGCATCTTGATTCTCGTCCACAACATTTCCTGCAGGACATTATATTTGTTCTCGTTGGTCTAAGCCTAGACCCCAAAACGTGAGTGTGATTGTGAACTGTTGAATCCTCTGAGAACTCAGAATAACTTTAATAAGTGTAATTATATACTGTATATTGATCGTATTATTCAAAATGTGTCCTGATGTACCAGCGGTTGTTATATGCGAATTGTATTCAACAGGTTTTGACCGAATTATACTCATTGCGTCAACGACAAGGGCCTTTTTGTCCTGCACAAACCGAAATCGCTCCTATGAGCGATTACACTTGTGATCCGACAAAAGGTAATAGCGTTCAAGGTGACGGAGAAAATGAGAGTTTAAGATAGTTTCCTAAATCTTACAGAGGGTTGAAGTTAGGGCAATTTGGCGATAGTTAGAGGGATCAGAATGGTCACCCTTCTTCGGGATGGGCTGAACCAAGGCATGCTTCCAAGAAGAAGGAAAAGTTTGGGTTTTGAGGCAAAGGCAAAAGAAGCGTGCAAGCACAAAGGCCAGAACTTCAGCACACTCCCTCAGAACACGAGGGCGTATTCCGTCCTGCCCATGCGCCTTACTCACATCCAACCTGGATAACACACTAGCAACCCTACGAGTGGAGATTATAGGAAAGTGCATAGGTTCAGTAGGAGGAGCAGGAGTAGGAGGGATATAGTTGGAATCATCTAAGGTGGAGTTAGAGGAGAATAAGGTGCGAAAGAGATTTGTTTCATCAGGGAGAGAGTTGGCTATAGAGTTATCAGGTCGGAAAAGGGGAAGAAAAGAGGGAGTGTAGAAGTTATTACAGATCTTTTTGGTTAAGGACCAGAAGAATTTACTAGAAGAAGAGTTAGTCAGGACAGCGGTGTTTCTTTTTATAAAATTCCGCTTGGCCCTATGAAGAAATAGCCTTACAACGATTCCTAGAAGTAATGAAAGAGGAGAGGGTAATAGGAGGAGATAGTTTCATAACTTGATGCGCCCTATCTCTCTCCCTACATGCAAGTGAACAGGAGCGATCAAACCATGTTTGTAAAGTGAAAGTTTTCGTAGAAGATGTTATAAATGCACTCATACCACCCTGTATAACCCCAGAAATGCTGTCAGCACATACCGAGGCAGCCCGAGTAGAAAAGCAACATTCATCCCAAGGCAAGTCGGAGAAGAATTCTCGCAAGGATCGCCAGTTTGCCCTCGGACAGTGCCATAGTTGGCGTTTAGAGGGGGGTGGGGAGGTGGTCGTGCCCTGTTGGATTTAATAGAATTTTGATCAGCAAACCATTAGGGGGCACAAATTGAGTATGAATAGTATGAGAGGATGGAGGTAAAATAAATATCAAGAATGTTAGTAAGTTGATCGTGTCGATAAGGATCGCGTGTAGGGTGATTAATTATTTGTTCCAGATCATTAAGTAAGGAAAAAGAAGGTGTTTCAGCTTCACCTGGATCATCCCTTGCAGAGCCAAGCCACTCTCTGAGATGTACATTGAAATCCCTAGGTAGAGGATATCGGTGTTGGAGTGTGTGGATAGCAACAACTCATGGCAATAAATGAGATAGTTAAAGAGTTCTAAATAGTTGATTGATTGGGAGAACAGTATAGGGAACAAAGGAAAATAGTCATAGTTGGGAGAGATATTTTGAGCCAGAATACATCATAAATAGAAGATTCAAGATCCGTGAGTCGAGCTGTAGGTGTACGTGTGTTGCAGTAGGCGCATACACCTCCCTTAGAACGGAAAGAGGTATAAAGGTTGTAGTATGGAGACTTGAAAAGGTTTGGGTGAAGCTGTTCTGGTCAGTTGAAGTTCAGATAGTAGTAAGAGGTCGGGGAAAGAGGTTAATAGATGTTGCTCCACAGTAGGAAAATTGGATTTCAGGCTGCGAATACATTAAGACGAATATATTACCTGGACATACACACCACGTTGTCGTAATAGGACAAAAACCTCAAAATTACTGAAGTTTGTATAAGTTGGGTCCCAGGCTCAGTGAAGCAGCCAGAGACCAAAAGGCAATCAGCTTCTTGTCGCTACATTATAGTGAAATGTTAGGCGTATATTCATGGTGCTAGCTGCGAGTAAAAGAACTGAAGATCGAAAGATTTGTTTTTCATATTTACATTAAACTTCACATTAATTATACTAAAGTTTACTGTAGAATATATTTATCCAATCATAATATTCATAAAGTTACCAACTCCTGATGTATAATGTTTCTTCTCTAAATAACTCTCCATTATGTGCCCAATATGGTAGTTTTAGCCTTGGCCCTCAGTCAATACTCACTTGAGATCATGGATCCTAATAAAAGATTAGTCTATTATACCATTAGCTATATATATATATATATATATATATATATATATATATATATATATATATATATATATATATATATATATATATATATATATATATATATATATATATATATATATATATATATATATATAGCTAATGGTATAATAGACTAATCTTTTATTACCCCAGTAACTAGAGAACCACAGCCATATATGAAATTTATTCCCCTTTCTCTTAATACCCTTCCCTCTAATTACTATTGTTATTCTATATTCTATATAAATAAATGACTATTGGATGCATTGGTATTGATACACTTCCCGATCCTAACTTACGGTTCCTTCATCCACCATCTGCACCCTTCCCGATAACGAAAGGTGAGAGAAATTATAGGATTCCAGTTAATAGTGAGGGAGGATATGATACATTCGCTTTGTAATTATGGCTTCCTTCCTTCTGCAAGCATTTTATTTTTAACAGCCACTAAAACTTTCTTCTATGCATTCTTTAGTCGATGTTCATATCTTTGAAAAAAATCTCAATTTAGTTTTCAGCTTGACAAATATAACTCAGTAAATAGTACAAATGGTATTCCTCCTTTAAATTTCACAAGCATAAGGCTGGCTTCATTTCCTCAAAATTAAATGTAACATTCATTCATTAAAAAGTCACCTAATTAGTTTGCAACGGCATTTAAGCGATTAAAATTGTGTATTTTAGTTTACAAGGTTGTGTCATCAGCGTGAGAAATAAAATCAAATTTAATATCTGTGTGTGTTTTTTAGTTTAAATTAAGATAGTTTAGCCAGACAACTGAGTTCAAAACAGAACTCTCATAGGGCTGGTTTCTGAGTGTATGTGGGGAGGGGTATAATCTGGCCTAGGGGGTATGAAATAGCCTAGCCTGTTTTATACCCCGGGGTATAAACTGGACTAGCTCAGAATATACCCTGGGTATAGTCTGGGCAGGGGGTACATTTTGGGCTGTTACACTGGGACTCACTGGCGGCTGCTATGTCGATGTTATACCATGCCAGCTCTTTTGCCATAAGGGCAGTTCTTCTTTCAGGACACTCATTTGTGCCAGTATTCAGAAGGGTCCTGACATTCCATGCAGTGACCATAAGGGGCTGTATATATTGGTTTTGTTTGGATCTCTGATTTTGAATGTGTTTTCGACCGCATAAGGATGACCTTGCTGGGTGCGGTTGCCCAGTCAGGTTGTTTTTTTAGGCAGGCTATGTTTAGTGCACCTTTTCGAGACCCCTCCCCATGTGGGGTTAGCCGAGTGGCTCCTCGAAAGGGCTGCTCAGTCGCACAGACAGGACTGGATTGCTCTGATGCCTAGATCCCAGTGCATAAACGACCATCTTATCTGTGCCGCCCATGTGCAGAGTTGTGACTAGAGACTCCCGACAGTCATCTCTGCCTGTCCCCGTCGCCACTCTTCCGTCGCCAAAGGACTTTTGGATATATAGGGGTTTTGATGATGATGAGAGGTATGATGAGCTGGATGATGGCTGCGAGTGAGTTGATTTATGTGGTGAGGCATGAGCGCAGGATGCAACCACACATCTTGGCTCTCCCTTTTCTTGATCCAGTGGTGCAAGTGTGGCAACGAATGGGGAGAGGGAGAGTTGCAATGGACTTCCGATAGGCCAGTTTGATGGGTTACCCCTTAGTAGCCTGTCCATAATGCTTTGCCTTCATCCGCCAGTGTAGTCGTTTGGTTCCCATGGTGGTCACCACTTCTGCCCATACCACCGTTGGGGTCTTATTGGAGCTCTGTAAGCCTGTCTGCCTGATGCGGGGCTCCACCTTAGATTTTTCGTTTGGGGTTTATTCCCGTAGCCTTATACCTACCTAGGTTAATCCGTTAGGCAGCACGGCAATGGTTGGTAGGCGCCAGGATGTATCCACATGCCTGGGGGCCTATGCGCCGTCCCTCTGGGGCCTATGCGCCGTCCCTCTGGGGCCCACTGCTACTCCGAGATCCCTTGCTGGTCTAGCCTGGGCCCACGAGGCACCCACTTACCGTGTGTTGCCACGAGGAGGCACAACAGGAGTCTTGTTGGTGAAGAGGCTGTGTTCTGGTAGGGGAAGACTTATGCAAGTTGCTTCCTTGCTCACCAAGAGGGTCAACCAGCGGCGGTAGCTGAAAGCGAGAGGGAGCAAGCGATACCTGCACCTTAACACTAACATAATGCTGCGACACTAGACGCATTACACCACCCTTTGCATGCATGCATACATACATACATACATACATACATACATACATAAGATTTATAAAATGAAAAGAAAAATCTTAATCTTACTTTAGTTGATCTCATAAATGTAATAAACTAAAAGAAGATCATATGAAAAGTTGTATGAAACACTAAAAAAAATCGCATAGAGAATACATGAACAATACTCTGATATACATGTATAAAAGAGACTAAAAAACGAAACAAATAATTATACCCAACAATGTAAAAAAAGTAAATTATTTAGAAATACTAATAATTACATCACACAATAATCGCCCGGACTCCTCACCACTTTGGTTGGACGCAAAAAAAATCTCACAGAAGATCATGCCCAGAAATTTTTTGAGCAAAGAAACACAAAAGTGTCCATGTTTGGGTTCTAGAACTATTACTGGGTGAAT
>NW_024741901.1:9797545-9875045 GCF_018991925.1 Homarus americanus | reverse complement strand
TCACCTGTAATCTTAACCGTCACCTGTGTTCTTAACCTTCACCTGTAATCTTGAAATTACATACAAATTTTCTAAAAAAAAATTTCGTCTGTTTCTCTACCTTCTTGCCAAGTTTCATCAGAAGCAGACCAACAGTTTCTTAGCACACACACACACACACACATGTCAACTGTCGGTGAGACAAGACGTGCCCCGAAGGCGCTCCCGGTTTTTAGCAGCCAGGCCGAGTCTGTTTGGCCCTGTCCCCTCCCCCTGCTATATCCCAACGCCCTACCAGCCTTACTACACCGGGATCTATTCAGCAAAACATTCTAGTGATTAGTGAACGATTGATTACCGAGCAGTGTTCCTATAGTGCACTTAAGGAAAAGCACAAAAGCATAGCAGTGTAATACTGAGTGTGACTGGACCCGACCTAACCTGACCGGGATTTTCTCAGCAAAACATTCAAGTCATCAGTGCAAAAAGTGATTATCATACAGTGCTCCGACAGTGCACCCCAAGGAAAAGTCAGACAGTGGGCACTTTATCGGTCACCCTCAAAGTGCCAGTGACAAGGACCACTGCGGTGTTTACATATATCGTGAAAACTGTGTCGGCGACCCCAAGCACCAGGGACAAAGACCCACGGTCTTTACGACTGACAAATATTAACAGATGTCTACCAGTGTCAGTGGCCCTCAAAGTGCGGTCAGTGACTTTATGGCCACCGGGGACAAACACTTCCGTCTGCCCACAACAGATATCAACAGATGGCCACCAATCACTTACTCCCGACGCACTCTGTACCATCTAAAGCGTGGGAACGGTTATCCTGATGGCAGTGTTATCGCGCGACTCAAGTCACTGAACATATTCCACGCACGTAGCCGTAGACAGGGCCGTCATACACATAAGCCCATTAGGACCGTAACCTCCACTAGGAAACCGGAGAAACCCACCCCTGACAGACCGTACTACTACACTGAAGTTCCACGGATATGGTATGATCTCCCGTCTCTACTGCTATCCAACGTCACTTCCCTAGCTAACAAGTTCGACGAGCTGGCAACTGCAGTCAGGTCAGCCGCCGCGCGCGTCGTTGCCATATGTGAGGCTTGGCAAATTGTGCCTGAAACGTGTCATATTGAGGGATATCAATTCTTTCATCACCTTCGTTCACATAGACGCGGAGGGGACGTTGCCCTCTTCTGTCAAGATGACCTACGCCCGCCACGCCTGGATGTTCAAGTCCCAGCAGATGTGGAAGCATTATGGGTACGTGTTGTGCCAAGGGCCCACCCGCGCCACACTGCTTCCATCATAATCTGTGTGGCATACCATCCGCCTCGCTCACCCACCAGAGACACTCTTATCAATCATCTCATTACCACCTCAGACCACCTCCGAGTTAGGTACCCATGTGCCAAGTTAGTATTATGTGAGGATTATAATGAAATTGACACCACTGATATCCAGGACCAGCTATCACTATCACAAGTTGTGAACTTCCCCACACACGGTCAAAATACCCTTGACCTTATCTAAACTGACTTAGCGGACCAGTACCAACCACCTCAACCAATGCCTCCTATCGGGTGTAGCACACACTTATCAGTGCTCTGGTTCCCAGCTGCCACTCCCACTCAAGTACAGAGACCCTACATCAAGACCTACAGGCTGATTACTGACTCTGCAGTGCGCCTCTTCGGGCAGTGGATAGTTCACCATCCCTGGACTGAAGTACTTAGCGTGGATAACGTGGAAACCAAATGGATAAATTATACCAACACCACCACGGAAGCTCACCACCACTTCTTCCCCGAAATGTCCGTCAGATCTCACCCAGCTGACTTGCCCTGGATCACACCTCGGATCAAAAGACTTATGCAACGGAGACACAGAGCCTTTCATCTCAATGACCACATCCGCTACAGGTCCCTTCGCAACCGAGTCATCCGCGAAATACGCACTGCAAAGAAGTCCCACTACCCAACCAAATTACAACACCTGAAGCAGACCAACATCAGTCAATGGTATGGTAAGCTTAAAGAACTCTGTGGACTAAACAATAAGACACACCCCCTCCCCTTCCTTAGCCATCTCACTAATGTTGACGCAGCTGAGCAATCAAATAACCATTTCGCTACTATATGCCAGACGCTCCCCCGGCTTGACACAACCACTCTCCCTGCTTACCTACCAGCCCCCCTTCCCACTGACTTAGTAGAAGAATTTGAAGTAGCAAAACGCCTGGACAAACTAAAATTAAAACGCTCTACCACCCCTATTGACTTACCAATGAAACTCTTCAAGGAGTTCTCCACCGGAGCTTGCTAAACCCCTATGCTCCATCATCAATGCTTCTCTCAGTCAAGCCAGATGCCCAGCTAACTGGAAGACCTCTTTTGTATCACCAGTGCCCAAGTCAACCAGCCCACAATCCTTAAATCAGCTACGACCTATTGCAATCACCCTAATACCCAGCCTAATCTGTGAAAGTTTTGTGTTCGACTGGGCTTATGCTGATATTGCAGGAGTCGTAGACCCTCAGCAATTTGGCAATATGAAAACTTCCTCCGCCACTCACTGTCTTGTCAGCTTTCTCCATTACATATACCGCCATCTCGAGAAACGAAAAACGTCTGTAGCTGTTGCCTTCATTGATTTCACTAAAGCATTCGACCTAGTCGACCACAATATAATCATCAACAAAGCTATTGACCTTGGGCTTCGGAGAAGTCTTATACCATGGCTTACAGACTTCTTCAGTGACCGACGCCATGCTGTACGCTTCAGAGGGGCTGTCTCCATCTTTCAGTCACTCACCTGTGGCGTCCCCCAAGGCATCAAGATGGGACCACTCTGCTTCCTTATGCTCATCAATGATGCCCTAAGAGAAACCCCTGCTCGCTGGAAATATGTCGACGACTCCACCATTGGGATCAGCGTCAACAATTCTGCTCCCGACTGTACCGCCCTTCAGGACTTATTGAACAGTCTCCAAAACTTGGCCACCAACAACCATATCACCATAAACCATACCAAGACCATGGTTATGCACATCAACCTCTCCTCCGACATTGTCCCACCTCCTTCCATTACTTTAGGTCCGATCACACTCCAGGTTGTAGATTCCACGAAGCTCCTCGGCGTCACCATAGACAACAAACTAAATTGGAAACCACACGTCAGTGAAGTTGTCAAATCCTCCAGTTTCCGTCTCCACCACCTCCGCCGACTCAAGTCCCTCGGAGTTCCTGCACCCGAGCTCCTCAGTGTTTACACAACATTCATACTTCCCAAGCTCACCTATGCCTCCCCTACCTGGTCTTCCTCCCTAAATGCCACACAACGTAAACACCTAGAAAAAGTGCAAAAGAGGGCATGCAATATTATTCTCTCCCCTTCCTACTCCACATATCAAGAAGCACTCAACACATTGACCCTTTCGACTCTCACTGACCATCACCACGACCTCATTTGCAAATTTGGTAAGATACTTCTACACCATCCTCGACACCGGCTCCTACTATCACCTGAGATCCCTAGCCCGAGAATTTCTGTTCGACACCACAACCACATCCAGCCCATACGTGCACGAACTGATCGCTATAAGAACAGCCCAGTCCCAACCATTGTAAAAATTATCAATAACTTGTAATAAGCCAGTGTATTCACTCCCAGCAAATACTACTTCTTGCACTGTCACTATGTTGAAATGCACTGTAGTTTGAGCTTTTCCCCATCTAGTTATTATATATCTTATTTGTATCACTTATGTTACTTGTATATTATTTGTAATTCGAAACCCATTCCCCAAATGTGTAACTGTATATTTTCAGCCTTCTGGCTGCCAAACTCTTTCAATAAACCGTTAATTATTACATTACACCTAGTGACGAGGCAGATGAGACAATTAATAACCACTTCGCTACCATATGTCATACCCTACCCAGTCTTGACTTCACTCTCGTTCCGGCCTACTTACCTCCCCTCCCCCTCACAGTGTTCAACCAACACTGAAATTTAACTCCGGAAATATAAGTCAAATTGCTCTACAATCCCAATTGACTTCCCAATCAAAATATACAAGGAGTTTGCAGTCGAACTTGCCACCCCTCTGTTCCATTATTAATACATCCTCAGACAAAGTAAATGCCCTAATGAATGGAAAACCGCATTTGTCACCCCTTATCCCCAAGGTCCCCCCACCCCACAGTCCCCTAGTGACCTCAGGCCAGTTACCATTTTCCCCATACTCAGTCTACTCTGTGAAGACTTTGTTTTTGAATGGGCATTTGCTAGTGTTTATCAATCAATTAATCCACAGCAATTTGGCAATATGAGGACCTCCTCTACATCACACTGCTTAGTTAGTTTCCTGGATTGTCTGCAAAAAAAATTGGAGAAACGTAAGACATCACTGGCCGTTGCCCTTGTTGACTTGAGGAAGGCATTTGACCTTGTTGATCACTGCACTGTTATCAACAAGGCCATTGCACTATGGCAGACCACCAACCTGGTCTCATGGCTTACTGATTTCCGGAGTGAGTGTCGTCAGGCAGTGAGGTACCAGGGTTCTGTCCCCACATTCCAACACCTCACCTGCAGTGCTCCCCAGTGCTCCCTAGGGTGCTTCCTAATCCTGATCAACGACGCTCTATCGGACACTCCTCACAGGTGGAAGCATGGATGACTGCACTGTGGGGGTTACTGCGAACAAAACCTCACCGGATTACTCATCGCTGTAAGGCACTCTGGACAGGCTACAGGCATGGGCTACGGAGAACAAGGTCACCATCAATCACACCAAAACTTTAGTCATGCACATCAATGCCGCCACCAATCAAGTGCAAGCTCCAGCAGTTACAGTGGGTGCCCATCCTGTCCAGTTAATGCAGTCTGCCAAACTCCTGGGTGTAACTATAGACCACAAACTGTACTGGAAGCCCCATGTAAACAACACAATCAAGGCAGGCTCGTACCGACTCTACATGCTACGACGACTCACGTCACTTGGGGCACCCACACCAGAGCTGAGGACTATATACAAGGTATTTATACTCCCAAAATTAACGTATGCGTCACCAGCCTGGTCGTCTTCTCTCAACTCCACCCAACAACTTCAGCTAGAGAAGGTACAGAAGAGGGCCTGCAGAATCATGCTCGGCGCAGACTACCCGGCTACAACAACGCTCTCTACACCCTGGAAATGCCATCCCTCAGTGACCTCCACCACCACGCACTAGCAGGGATTGGTAGTAGACTACTACACCATCCTCGTCGTCGCCACTTACTGCCACCTGCAGTCCCCCGCCCACCTCACGCAGCCCACCACTGCAATAAAATTCTGCCCGTAAGAGCACGCAGTAATAGATATAAGAATAGCACCATCCCATCTATTGTTAAAATAATAAACAGCTCCTGATTTATGTACTGTACAGCCCTGTAAATGTATTGAACGTATATTATTATGTCTAAATCACACGGTGTTTGTATATTTCCAGCCACCGGCTACAACTCTATTAATAAACCGTTGATTATTATTTATTTTATTATTACACACAGTCACACACACCGTCCTCAGCCTTCATAGGGTGAGGACGTCGGCGGTGACCGCTCACGCGGCCGTGGTCTTTTGACCATGGAGACAGCTGCCAGCCTGGTCTGTCGGCCTTTCCCCTTTCCCCTTTCTCCTCCTCCCCATCTGGATTTATCAGCATCCTCCCACCAACAGTACAGTGCAAAGATTGACGATGAACCCACAACTGATATACAAAAGTGTCATTTCAACTTGAAACAAAGAAACAACTGTTAGAGCGAAAATCGAGCTTAACGGTCAATGTTGACCTGACCCGGACCTGACACACAGTCCCCCGAATCTCACCACTACTAACACTTGATGAATAGCCAAGAAGGACTCCAAACTACATCAGGAGAGAAATAAGGACTCCGTACTCCACCCAAGTGAGGAATTATGAATTCCTAACTACATCACATGAGGAAAATGAACCATCTCCAACACTCTGTGGTGGCTGTCCTAATCATCTGCAGTTGTAATGAGGTAACGGCTTAGCACACGGGTGCAACTGCCATCCAGACAGTGGGCGCCAACATCAGGTCACAATATTGTCTACAAGACCAGCTCCCACAGTACGAAATCTATAGTTAATCCATATGTTGACTCATGTTTCTTTATATTTTTGTATTGAAAGCTTTACCGATCTGTAGTGATGATGGATGGTGTTATATGTAGTGATGCTGGATGGTGTTATATGTAGTGATGATGGATGATGTTATATTTAGAATATGAAAAGTATCCCTCTGTTGTCATTGGCAACATGGATAAGAAATGTGAATACTGCGGTGCAATGAAATACAAAGGAGAATCTGCTGGATTGTGCTGCTCTTGGAGGACATCACTACCAAATTTGAAAAACCACCACAACCATTGAAGACTCTCATGCTGGGAACAACACCAGAGTCAAAACACTTCTTGAAAATATACGGAAGTACAATTCATGCCCAGATGACATCCTTTGAGCTACCATAGTTCTTGAGCACCGATACATGCCCACATTCAAAGTGCATGGTCAAGTCTATCACAAAGCAGGATCCCTCTTACCACTGGAAGATGAGCAGGCAAAGTTCCTCCAAATCTACTTAATGGGAGATCATGAAAAGCAGACTACTATCACGTTTGGCAGCATTTAAGGTGTCAGACATGACATTGTCCTATCTATCCAAGAAATGCTGCATGAGCACAACACGTATGTACAGTCATTTAAAAATGCCCTGGAAAACATGCCTTCGGACGAGTACAAAGTCAGGATCAAAGCAGACACCTTAATGCACTACCGTGAGACAATGTGGAGCCTCCCTGAGAAAACAAAACCTATACATAAACCTATCCATGTTACATACATATGTGTGAAAACACTAAACTGAAGCAATTGCAACCTGGGGTTCAGCAGTTACTAGGGTCCTAGTCTTAAGTGCCTGACAAAAGAGTATATTATGCACAATGGTAAATTGCAGTGATCTTGATCTCTAGTAGCAAAACAAAAACATTACTGCCATATCACACAATAGTGGGGACAGTTAAAATAGGTATAACAAATCCCATGAAAAAAAATAGCAGTTTATCTTCTACACTATTTTAGTAAAATGTGACTCTTTCAGATAAGATATGAATTTTAATTTATCTAACAAGATTCAGTTCACTGAGTCAAAATAGAAACTTGGTAAAATGGAATCAAATCCAAAGTGAGATTTAAATTCAATGCAAAATGATGATGGGAAGGCAAGGTTTTCAGCGAACTACAGGTTATCGACAGCAATCCGGAGCATTATAATAACCTTTCACAACTAACTGGTTACCACCATCTTGGATCATAAAGTGGCGTTAGTTTCTTCAGGAAAAAAAAAAATTATATATATATATATATATATATATATATATATATATATATATATATATATATATATATATATATATATATATATATATATATATATATATATATATATATATATATATATATATATATATATATATATATATATATATATATATATATATATATATATATATGTAATGGGCTCCTGTCTCATCAACAGAACATATTATATAAATGGGTCAATACATCTGATATTATATTCAGATTCACCACCCTGTAACTTTCCACTGTCTATGAGTATGACATGAGTTGTACACGTGAGCGGGCAACTCTCCCAGGAGGGAGTGACCCATAGTCAGCATTTCTGTAAGCCGGCACAGCGGGGCCCTCACTCTTCAGTCGCTAACATCAACTTATATCGTAAGGACGTGACCTAACGTTTATAATACATAAACGCCGTCCCTTTCCCATTCACTCTTAAACAGTGGAACTTATGGTCGATCTACACTCAGGAATTATATATACAACCCTTTTATAATAAAAAAAGGAACTACTGTTTGGGTTTCGTTTCTTAAACCCAAATAATAAATATATGTGAACGGCCTGGTTAATTGCACAAGCAGCCGATTCATATAGGTGGCAAGCTGTGTGTACGGATTCTTCAAACTGGTAGTCATATGAACAGTCTGTGTTTTGAGAAAAACTGAAAACACACAGCAGTGACGCGTTACATAATCTGAGTGTTTAAAACTATATCCCGTATTGAGACGATATTTAGTGAGTGCTCCTTATCTCTGTCACATACAAACACATGCAGAATTCGTAATATACATATATTACAGCCTGTTGGTAAATATCCAGATTGTGCCTGTTGAAGTAGACCCCACTCAGCATTTTCTAGTTACAGTGTTGCAGTGTTGAAGAAAGGTTTCATAACCTGGACTAACAATTGGTATTTCACAAGCAGCTGAACAGTTTTGTTGTGTCGCCAGCGTTAATTACGAAGTTCCCGTGTCATCGTACAAGTTCTCCATATGTACGTAGACTGTGAAGACTTGGCACACGGCAGTCTCGCTAGCGACCTAGCAACGACCAGAGTGATAACCAATCATCAGCAGTTTCTGATCAACGGTGGAGAAACTCCCCTAGTTTGAAGTGAACTCGTCTCTCACCAAGGTAGAAGCGTCTTATCGTTGCCAAGGAAACCAGGAGCAGCGCGCCCATCACCAGGAAGAGGCCCCACCCACCCTCCACCCAAGACTCGACTTAGAACTCGGCTTGAAGGATCACGTTTTCTATACAGACGTAACACCCTGTATAAATAGGCAAATACATAATTCTACACACATGAACACGTTCGAGAGATATCTTCACACGGATAGGTTCGTCTGATAGGATTATTTCAATGATAAAGTGTCGAATGTAAGATTAATGTATTGAAATCCTATAATTTACAGTGGTTTATAAGTGTCTGTCTTCTTATTGATAGTTTAATAATTAACTACAATTCATATTCATTTGTCTTGTAAATGAGAGGCAAGTGATCTACTTACTGTTAAGTATTCATTGACCCAAGGGGGCTAATAGATAATTTCTAAGTTTCCCATGTCTAATGTAGATGAAATCGAACGCCTAGCGCAACTGTTTGCTGATAACCAACTCATCAATGATCAAGCCCAGACTGACATAGATTTTGAGTATGGAACACAGTTAAATGAGTCGGTAGGAAGTAGTGAGAAAGTTATTGACGAATCATCTGACGACTTAAACCGTCGTACCCTACGGTCTGGTAATCACTATAGTACCTCACCTAAGTATACTAAAGCAGTTACCCCTGTTACAGGTGATAGTGTGTCTGTTGCTAAATCGGTAACAACATTATTAACCCAGCCTTCTGTTAAGAGTAAGAATACTAACTTGCTTAATAACACTAAAATGGCATCTTCTAACCCTCACTACCACACCTAAAGCTGATAATGTTATTAATATCATGCAGCGCGGCGATTATGTTCGAAATTTCACGGGACAAGACGATTATAGGGTCGCACATTTTATTCGTGCATGTGAAGATAGCATGCGCAATAGTCACATAACGACTGACGAAGAAAAGAAAGCATATGTACGTTCCCATATAACGCAGGGTTCCTATGCAGGCAGTCGTTTGAATGCGTTTGGTTTGCAAAGCCCTGACTATGAAAAGTTTAAGCGAACGTTAATTGGGATTTTTGGGGGTAGGTCACAGCTGGGCTAGCTGCAATGGATATTTATATGGTTGGATCGCTGTACTCCAGGTATACGCAATGAAACACCTGTCGACTCTGTCGACATTGCAGGCGAGGTTCTCCAGGATATGCAAGCGACCTTCTGGTCTTCAGACTGGTACAAAGCGCAGGGTGATATGTCAGCGGACAATGTGGAAACATTGATAGAACTAATCAGTTTTCTCCTTTCCGTCCGTCATCCCTTATATAGCCGGGCACAGGAAGTACAGTATGAACCACCCCTGGATATGGTGGAATATGCAAATAAGCTCTGTCCCTAGGCTATGGGTTCCTTACTGGCGCAGCCCTCAGTGACGTCACCGCAACCCTTAACATCTATAGCGCAACCCCAGATGACTCAGATGGCGCAGATGCCTCACTCCCAGACTCCTTATGCGACACACCTAGCTCCAATTGCTCCTCCCCGCCTGACATACAAACAGAAAACATCTTTACGATGGGCACATTGTAATAAACGTGGCCACGTAATGGAAGATTGTTTTCAGCTCCGAGGTAATAGTGCAAAGTTTAAGGCCACACCCGGTGCAAAGCCATTCTCAAGGTCATACAGTGAGGCAGCCAAACCAGCACCTCCTCTTAATCAGAAAGCGCGCAAATGGTGCGCTCTTCACAAATCGACATCTCATACTTCACATGAGTGAGATATACTAATAAAGGCTAGGGGTGTGGACCTTAGTGAAACGGAGGTGTCGTATAGGCGCAAGCAGAAACGTCCCCAGGGCAAGTCATCGGGGGAAGACCAGCGCACACCACAACAAGGAGAGGGATAGATAGGGTAATTCCCACCCCTCCTCACAGCACTTCTATAGCGGCCTCATTAGTAGCGGCGCTTAGCAAAGTGGAAGTGTTGTCAGTGCCGGTGAGAGTGGATAATACCAGATTGGCTCTTGATATAGACACAGGTGCTTGCACTAATGTATTGGCCTTGACATCATATCATGAGTTACAACGTAAATTCCCTCACCGCAACTTCAAATGGAGGCCTAGTAACGCTGAGCTCGAAGGAGTTTCAGGTACTCAGCTGAGCATCAAAGGAATGGTGACGTTACCACTCAGATTCTCAAGACGTGGTTCTCCCTTCTACGCGGACTTCTATATAATCCAGCAGTTTAGTTTGCCAGCCGACGGGTTACTTGGTCTACCAACTCTTCGAAAACACATGATAGATGTTCTTCCACGTAATAATAGTGTTACGTTTAAAGGTGTTTCCTACACAGCAATGAGTCATTCTGAACCTATGCTCACAGCTAGGACGAAAGTGTTGTCTACCAATCCTATTAAGAGGAAGGCGGATCATGCGTCAAAGATACCTCTTGACCTCAACCACACACTTTCCCAGCGTGATTACAGCAGCAAGAGTTGGACGATCGTACCAGCAGTGTTGAAGAGTACTCTCCATTACCAAAATGAGGAAATCACCAAAGCAACTGTCGAACTACCCAACGTGTACACGGGCACAGATGTTGTGTGTCTCCCGGAAACATGCAAGGTAAAAGGGCTGTCATGTGAATCTACCCTGAGCACTATACGCCCTGGTGGTTTGACCGACGTACTGATTCTAAATCGAACAGGCGTTCAGCGAATCTTAAAGAAAGGATGTTATTTGTGTGATTTTCTAGTATATCACAACAATGTCGAAGTGCAGCCTACTAAATTCCCAATTCGAGGTGTTGTTGCGAAATGCCAACAGACTCGACTGGCCAGGATAGATCAAATAGCGCCACATGTTAAGGGGATCGATCATCCCCAGGGCAAGACACGCCTTTTAGAGCTGCTTGCCGACTATAGAAATATAGTAGCCTTGCCAGGGGAAACGCTAGGTCAGACAGATTTAACATCCCATCATATAGCATTAAAGGAGGGAACCAACCCTATTTACGTACCAGCTTATAGACTACCTCATAGCCAGCGCGCTGTAGTGCAAGATATGGTACAGGGTATGTTAGATGAGAATGTTATTTTACACTCAAAATCCCCCAATAATAGCCCATTATTCCTCGTCCCGAAAAAGGATGGTGGATGGCGCCCTGTTATAGATTTCAGGCGCGTCAATGATCAAACGATCCCTGATAGGTACCCTATGCCTATCTTGAGCGACATATTGCAATCCTTAGGCAAGGATAATGCGGTATTTAGCAACTTAGATTTGCTTAGTGGGTGTTGGCAAATACCACTCGATGAAAAATCACGAGAAATCACGGCATTTAGCACGCCTCTAGGCCACTTTGAGTTTCTCCGAATGCCATTTGGTCTCAGAAATGCCCCACTAACATTTCAAAGAATGATCAACACCCTGTTTGCCGGACTAATTGGTAACACAGTCTGCTCTTATTTAGATGATCTAATAGTAGTCAGTAAGGACGTCGATTCCCATCTGATTAAACTGCGTGAAGTGTTGGACAAACTTTCCACAGCAGGCCTCAAAATAAAACTCTCGAAGTGCGAGTTTTTAAAATCCAGAATCCATTTCCTTGGTCATGTAGTCGACGGTGAGGGCATACACACAGTTAATGATAAAGTAAAAGCTGTATCTCAGTTCCCGCGTCCTACCTCAAATGATCATGTGCGTAGCTTTCTCGGCTTATCTGGATATTATCGTTCCTTTATCAAGAACTATGCAACATTAGCATCACCCCTAACGAGGTTGCTCAAAAAAGATGCAATGTTTATATGGGACGCTGAACACGAAGATAGTTTTACGTTATTGAAGATAGCGCTTACCAATGCCCCGGTTCTAGCATTCCCAGACTACACTCAACCTTTCACTCTCTGTACTGACGCTTCCGGAATTGGAGTCGGAGCAGTGCTCATGCAAGAGGATACGCGTAGGAAGTTTATAGTGATAGCATTTGCAAGTCGCAAACTAATTGATGCTGAAACACGTTTTTCGGTGACGCATTTAGAAAGGTTAGCCGTTGTGTGGGCATTTAAGAAGTTCAAAGACATTATCTTTGGCTACAAGATAACTGTTTTTACTGATCATGCGGCAGTCACCGAACTGTTCCATGGCAGAAACTTATCAGGCAGATCAGCACGCTGGTATCTGACAATTCAAGAGTTTGACCCCGAATTTAGGTATTTACCTGGGAGGGCGAATGTTGTCGCCGACGCTCTGTCAAGAAATATAGCACCAGTCATGCCTGTATCAACATTCACTCTTTCGCAACTGGAAGATGAGCAACGACGCGACCCATATTGGTCAGCTGTTATTTTTGCTCTCGAATCGGATGAGGATGTTAAACTCCCCAAGTTATTTCTTCCCTTAAGTCAGTTTGAATTACGACATAACATACACAATAGGACGAGAAAATCGCCTGAGGGTAATGTGTCTCAAATAGTAATGACATTGTTCCATGATGTCCCACAAGCAGGTCACCAAGGTCGTGATAAATGCTTAGCGGATTTACGAAAGACGTATTTCTGGAACACTATGAAGAAAGACATAGAATTACACATAGCTAATTGTTTGGCGTGTGCTCAACATAAAGGTTCAACAGGATCACCTGCCCCGATTCTACATTATCCTACACCAGACCGTCCGTTTGACACAGTCGCTATTGACTTGTTACACCTCCCAATGAGTCATCAGGGATCAGCCTACGTCTTAGTGTGTGTGGATCATTTTTCAAGGAATGTGGTCTTGGTCCCACTAAAAAGCAAAACGGCCGAAGCAGTAGCCTATGCATTAGTGATGAATCTTATATGTCCATATACTACGCCTAAAGTTCTGCTCTCTGACAATGGAACAGAGTTCAAGAATCAGCTAGTAGCGCATATATGTGTGTACAATATGGTATTAAACAAACTTTTGTGACAGCTTATCATCCACAGGCTAATGGCCTTGTTGAGCTTACCAATCGTAAAATCCTAGAAATACTGCTTCCTATTGTCAGTGGTTTTCAATACGCATGGGAGGATTGGTTACTGCAGGTTGCAGCGTCTATAAATGGGTCAGTTAATAGCTCTACGGGCAAAACACCCTACTACATTGTCTATGGTACAGATAAACGTCTCCCTTACGACATCCTTACAGATGCGCCATACCCGGTTTATAATACGGATGATTTCGCGGCAAAACAAATTCATGTCTTTACAGATATTCATGCCCAAGTACGATCACACCTAGCGGCGTCACGCGCCGAAATGATCATCAAACAACATAAACATGCTAAACCTGTCGCATTAAACGTTGGGGGACGCTGTTATGTTAAGAAAACCTGAAAGGAACTCCAAACTTTCGGCTAAATTTTCTGGTCCATTCCGCATAATCTCAAAAGAAGCAGGCAACAAATTCAAAATTTGGAAGCCTAATGCACAGATCGCAGATGTTGTGCACGCGGATCGTCTGAAGAAGACCCAGATAAATGTATTACCTCCAGTTGATGATGATATGATTGTCCAAAAGCAGAGTGTCCCAAATGACTATTGTATGAAACTACGTTCTGCGAGTAGACGTTAAATCGTTTGAAATTCCTTACAGAATGGCTTGGATCTTCAGTGTGTTGCTTCTACTCTGTTGTGGCACCGTTGTGTTGACAGACGTGTCCACATCAGTCCTCAAACCAGGTGCACTTGTGGCACCTCTCGGACGCGTTCTCATAGTTAAGGACGTGGTGAACATCAAGTATGAACTACAGCCACTACTCCAACTTCCGCGTTAGATGGAAAACGTCGACGGCCAACTACAATCAGCATTGGACATCCTTCATGGTCTCAGCACAGCTTCTAAGAATTCGACAATAGTTTCACAAACTATAGACCTTCTACTCTTTCGTCTCCAGAACCTTCGCGAGTTTCTCGTCGATGTTGGGAAAAATCTACCTGCGTCTCAAGCGGATCTTGCTCAAGAAGTGCATTCTCAGGCACGACGAAAAAGGGGTCTCTTTAATTTTGTGGGTCTCATCAAAAGCGCTTTGTTTGGCACGGCAACGGCCGATGATGTAGCTAAATTGGGGGACCGAATGAACGTTGTCGTTCGGGCTGTATCTCAACAGAATCGTGTTATTTCTCAAACCTTTCACGCGATTACTGCTCTAGAATCAAGGGTTAATGCAATCATAGTGGAGTTTAACCAAGTTTCGAGGATTGTTACTAGGTTACAGACAGCAATCCCGACATTAGAATGGCTCCTTTATTTCACAGAATATTTGCATGCTGCGGAAATTTCAGTTCATAAAATTGTAACCTCTAAAAATGAACTAATAGACAGCATTGTAGATGCCGGGATGGGACGTGTGGACGCGAAGCTTGTGCCTGTGCAGACGCTTCTTGAAGCTTTAAAAATAGCCAAGTTGCAGTATCATTTAACTCCTATTTTTAATGACAATGAGGTTCACTATTATTACCCACTGTTGGAGTCAACCCTCACGCACAATGCAATTCTGATCCACATTCCTATGCGAGGGCAACATGAGTTTAATGCATGGCATTTAGAACCCTTCCCCTGGTTTGTAAACGACACACTGTATACCCTAGATTGGCCTAAAGAACTTTTCTTAGTAGATGAAGAGTATTCTTTGTTATCAATAAAGGATTCTGAGGTACTGTCATGGTGTAAGTCGTCTTATCTACACCTAGACGTATGTTCAGCCTACATGTTTGCATTTATTCCTGCTGCAGAGGGAATATGTGAATTGGCAGTCATACAACCAAAGGTAGGCACAGCGCTAGCGCAATGCAGTTATAGGCCAGTTAGTCTAAAGACTGTGTTCCACGCTCATCTTCAATGTGCAGTATTTGTTCTTTCCAAATCTCACAACTGTAATTTTAAAATGCCTTGATGGTGTTAAGCAGCTAGTTGTGAAAGGGCATTACAAGGCTCCTCATTACTGTGAAATCACTTGTAGTACATTACGGACCTTGCCTACTCATCAGCATTTTGCTTTAAATCGAAAACTCAATTCCGCTTTAATTCAACTTCCTGTAATGAATTTCACTATTAAGGATATTCAAATAGTATCACAGAAATTAAAAGTTTTAGCTTTCTAGAACGAGACACATTTTGCTGATTTGAAAAATAACTTGCCATTTTACCTATCACGGGAATTTGCACTACCAAGTCTTACAATTCCCTCTATTTTGTTATTTCTGGCAATTGTGTTCCTGTTCTGTTATTACAGGGCAGTGTCATCCAAATTCAACATTGTTCATAACATACTAACCCGTACGACACTAAAGTCTAGGTCCCCTGTAGTAGCTAATACCCCTACAGTAGTAGAATCCCCAGCTTAGTGTCTACATATCTGTTTAAAACATGATTTGGGTTGTCTAGGATGTACTGTACTCTGTGAGTTATTTAGGCCTCACGGAGCTCGGCTGGTAGGTGACCGAGCGATGTAATGGGCCCCTGTCTCATCAACAGAACATATTATATAAATGGGTCAATACATCTGATAATATATTCAGATTCACCACCCTGTAACTTTCCACTGTCTATGAGTATGACATGAGTTGTACACGTGAGCGGGCAACTCTCCCAGGAGGGAGTGACCCATAGTCAGCATTTCTGTAAGCCCGCACAGCGAGGCCCTCACTCTTCAGTCGCTCACATCGACTTATATCGTAAGGACGTGACCTAACGTTTATAAAAACATAAACGCCGTCCCTTTCCCATTCACTCTTAAACAGTGGAACTTACGGTCGATCTACACTCAGGAATTATATATATAACCCTTTTATAATAAAAGAAGGAACTACCGTTTGGGTTTCATTACTTAAACCCAAATAATAAATATATGTGAACGGCCTGGTTAATTGCACAAGCAGCCGATTCATATATATATATGCATATATATATATATATATATATATATATATATATATATATATATATATATATATATATATATATATATATATATATATATATATATATATTTATCAAAGAAGTATGTCTGTGTGTTTCTGTGGTGTGTGTGTGTCCGCACGAGAATCTCGGAAACTATTTTACCGATCTGTAGTGATGTTGGATAGTGTTATATGTAGTGATGAAGGCTGGTGTAATATGTAGTGATGATGAATGATGTTATATGTAGTGATGATAGATGATGTTATATGTAGTGATGGATGGTGTTATATTTAGTGATGATGGATGGTGTTATATGTAGTGATGATGGATGGTGTAAAATGTAGTGATGATGGATGGTATTATATGGAGTGGTGATGGATGGTGCTATATGTAGTGATGATGGCTGGAGTAATATGTAGTGATGATGAATGATGTTATATGTAGTGATGATAGATGATGTTATATGTAGTGATGGATGGTGTTATATGTAGTGATGATGGATGGTGCTATATGTAGTGATGATGGCTGGTGTAATATGTAGTGATGATGAATGATGTTATATGTAGTGATGATAGATGATGTTATATGTAGTGATGGATGGTGTTAAATGCAGTGATGATGGATGGTATTATATGGAGTGGTGATGGATTGTGTTATATGTAGTGATGGTGGAAGGTGTTATATGTAGTGATGATTAGACAATCTATCTATAAAAAACAAAGAAGTCTGTCTGTTTGTGTGTGTGTGTGTGTCCGCACGAGAATCTCGGAAACTACTTTACCGATCTGTAGTGATGATGGATGGTGTTATATGTAGTAATGATGGATGATGTTATATGTAATGATGATGGATATTGTTATATGTAGTGATGATGGGTGGTGTTATATGTAGTGATGATGGATGGTGTTATATGTAGTTATGATGGATGATGTTATATGTAGTGATGAAGGGTGGTGTTATATGTAGTGATGATTAAACAACAAAATAATAGCAGTTTAATGCTAAAAAAATATACTTTACTGTACTGTTGGAGTGAAAAACATGGTGGAATTTACATACACCGTTAATGAACTATTGATGGAAGAAGAAGTTTTGGGGACTGAACAATGTGGAGCCTCCTGGAGGGTGGCGTCCTACCGTTGCCTAGCGGATGAGCCGCCCCGAGTAAAATTGACTGTATCGCGAAATTCCGTAACGCGAAGCCTATCTTCCCATTGACTTCCGTTATAAAACTGGAGATGCGTTCCTACGGAATTTTTTTCGGCCCCCAAAACGTAATTCAAGCACTTTTATGAATGAAAATAAACATTTATAAACACATACAATACAGTACATTAAATAACTTATGATATACTTGTAATATGAAGAAAAATACAGTTGGAATAAATAAAAATATTGCACTGTACTCACCACAAATGATGTTGACTGCTGCTTGAGGATAGGTGGTGCAAAGGGAGTTATTGGGAGGGAGAGGGAGGGGCACTACTCTCTTCTGCCCTGCCCTAATAAATAAATAATAATAATAATCGGTTTATTAATAGAGTTGCAGCAGTTGGCTGAAAATATACAGACTTACATTTGACTTAGACATAATGATATAATATGCATTGAATACATTTACAGGGCTGTACAGTACATAAATCAGGAGTTGTTTATTATTTTAACAATAGATGGGATGGTGCTATTCTTATATCTATCGGTGCGGGCTCTTATGGGATGAATTTTGTTGTAGTGGCTGACTGGGCGAGGTGGGTAGGGGGCTGCTGGTGGCAGGAGGTGGCGATGACGAGGGTGGTGCATTAGTTGACTGCCAAACCTTTCCAGTGCTTGGTGGTGGAGGTCACTGAGGGATGGCATTTCCAGGGTGGAGAGAGCATTTGTGTAGCCGGAGTATTCTGCGCTGAGCATGATTCTGCAGGCCCTTTTCTGTACCTTCTCTAGCTGACGTTGTTTGGTGGAGTTGAGAGAAGACGACCAGGCTGGTGATGCATACGTTAGTTTGGGGCGAATAAAGGCATTGTACATCATCATCTGCTTCATCATCTGCTTTCGGCTTATCTCGGAGGGTGAATAGCTCATCCAATGCTGTTTGATGTTTACGGCGCACCTTCTCCTTGTACAGCTCAGTGTAGGAACTGAGAGCATTGTTAACTGCTCTTGCAATCTTGATGTTCTTTTCACGGTTGGGGTCGTTATCAGCAAAAATTTGCAGACCTTCCTGCATTAGTGCAAACCCTTTAGACATATCCTTTGTTGTCAACTGAAGTGGGGTGGGTGGAGATTCTACATCCTCTTCTTGTCCTGCAGCTCGCTCTTGTTCCAACATCATCAGATCTTCATTAGTCAAATCTTCTCTATGGGACTCTAGCAACTCAACCACATAATTTTCTATGACTTATTCAGAGCCTACATTTTTTGCAAGTGTCACAATGTCTTGTTGAACTTGCTGTAAGCTTTCAGTTTGTAAAAAACCTTGAAATTCATGGACACACTCTGGCCATATGTTTTTCCATGAGCCATTCAT
The DNA here is from genome assembly GCF_018991925.1 of Homarus americanus. Taxonomy (NCBI): domain Eukaryota; kingdom Metazoa; phylum Arthropoda; class Malacostraca; order Decapoda; family Nephropidae; genus Homarus; species Homarus americanus. Next base: position 9,856,070 of record NW_024741901.1, on the reverse strand, counting down.
AGCTGAGGTTTTCACTTCATCCCATGACTCGGCTATATTATCCACAGCATCCAAGATGTTGAACTTTTTCCAGAAGTCCCTAATTGTAGGTTTATCCTCCCCATCAATTGCTTTCCAAAGATAATATGCCTTAAAGTTAGCTGTCACACCTTGATCCATTGGCTGCAGCTGCTGCAGCAAGGAAGTTGTGTTCTTGGGGATGTACTCCACTCTCACATTATCAGAAAGATCATTTATATTTACTGGGTGGTTTGGTGCATTGTCTAAGAGGAGCAATGCTTTATTAGACATGTTACGCCTGGCATTATATCTTTCTAAAGCAGGGCAAAAAAAGTTAGTGAACCAGTCTTGGAAAAGGGTCATAATCATCCAAGTCTTCTTATTGGAACGCCAAAGCACAGGTAGATTAGACTTGGCATAGCCCTTGAGAGCCCTTGGATTTTCTGAATATTCTTTGTGACCAAGTCCCAGGTTGCTAATCTGGCTTTCTGCTTCATTTACACGCAATTGCAGGGTCTCAATTGTTTCGCTTACCATTGACAACACAACATACATACAGTTACTGTATTATTATCACCATTATTTTATTATTTTAATTTTGTTTGTTTTATCATAAATTTTATTTATTATGAATTACTATGAGTTATTTATTATTATTATTATTATTATTATTATTATTATTATTATTATTATTATTATTATTATTATTATTATTATTATTATTATTATTATTATTATTATTATTATTATTATTTATTATTATTATTATTATTATTATTATTATTATTATTATTATTTATTATTATTATTATTATTATATTATTATTATTATTATTATCATCATCATCATCATCATCATCATCATCATCATCATCATCATCATCATTATTATTATTATTATTATTATTATTATTATTATTGTTATTGTTATTGTTGATGTTGTTGTTGTTGTTGTTGTTGTTGTTGTTGTTGTTGTTGTTATTGTTGTTGTTGTTGTTGTTGTTGTTGTTGTTGTTGTTGTTATTATTATTATTATTATTATTATTATTATTATTATTATTATTATTATTATTATTATTATTATTATTATTATTATTATTACATTTTCGGGCCCCGATGTGGGTCAGTGACCTGTGCCCAGGGTGGGCTAATCCCTGCATCGTTGGTCTTTATTTCATGTCACCTCCATCATTTCCTCCCACAAGAAGTGTTAGACGATCTTTGGATGCTTTAAAGCCTGGTGATTCCAGAAAAGCCCAGTTTCATGAACATTGTACACTTGTTCTGGTGTGTAACCTCCTTCATCAATAATTTTCTTCAGCTCAGCAGGATATTTCTTAGCAGAATCTGTATCAGCACTGGCAGCTTCACCGCTCATTTCAAACCAGCCTTTACTAGCCAGAAAAGGTTTAACCTCAGAAGATGCATGTTACGAGTGAGCGTTCCATCGTTGGTTATGGATTCGCAACGTGAACGTCTTTTGTTTGTGACGTCATTTCTGCCGCGTCCGCTCGCTTTGTTTACTTTAGTATAGGCCCGGCAGTGTTTAGTTAAGTACAGAGTATCTCCTTTCTTATTGTACATTATGTTTCTAGTGGTATAACGTGTAAACCTTTCTCGACTTTTATAACACCAAGTAAAGTATTATTTGTGAAACATTATTGTTAATCATATTTTGGAGTTCCACGGAAAATAACTTAATTATTTATGAGGTTTCGTGTGGTGGATAGACCACGTTGTTCATCGTAGTTTCTAGACTAAATAAGTCTTTACTTTTGTGTTCATTATTTTGTCACTCGGTTGAGTGTAGGTGTAGTACCAGAATCCTGGAGGATAGCGAATGTAATACCGACTTTCAAGAAGGGGGATAGATCACTATCCTCTAACTACCGTCCAATCAGTCTAACATCAATAGTAGGCAAATTACTGGAAGCAATCATTTCAAACTCTATTCGAAATCACCTGGAGAAGCACCGATTGATCAATGATTCCCAGCATGGCTTCACAAGCGGACGTTCTTGCCTAACTAATCTATTAACATTCTTTTCATCAGTTTTCGAATCGGTGGACGAGGGGCACAATTATGATGTGGTATATCTCGACTTTAGCAAAGCCTTCGACAGAGTCCCCCACGAAAGACTAATTAGAAAGGTAGAAGCTCATGGCATCAAAGGTGACATCCTTAAATGGATTAGGGCGTGGTTACAGGACAGGAAACAGCGAGTGAGCATTAACGGCACTAAGTCCCATTGGAGCAACGTCACAAGTGGAGTTCCCCAAGGCTCAGTACTTGGACCATTATTATTTATTATATACATAAACGACATAGATATCGGCATAGACAGCAACATAAGTAAATTTGCTGATGACACTAAAATAGGCGTGTTATCAAATCTGACGAGGACTCCGCAAAACTACAGGAAGATCTAAACAAATTTTTTCGAATGGTCTGAAAAATGGCAGATGAAATTCAACGTCGACAAATGTAAAGTACTCAGTATAGGAGATGTAAACAGGGAAACCAGATACCTGATGAACAACGATGCCATAGAGAAATCCGACTGCGAGAGAGATTTAGGAGTAATGATAAGTAGGAACCTTAAGCCAAGTAAACAATGTGTTTTTGCTCGTAACAAGGCTAATAAAGTACTTGGGTTCATACAAAGGAGTGTTAGTTACAAGACTAGCGAGGTCATCCTAAAACTGTATCTTGCTCTTGTGAGACCACACCTGGATTACGCAGTTCAGTTCTGGTTACCGTATTACAGAATGGATATAGAATCCTTGGAAAGAATTCAGAGGAGAATGACAAGACTAATCCCGGGCATTAGGAACCTTGAGTATAGAGACAGATTAAAGCATCTTAATTTGCACTCCCTTGAGAGACGTAGGGGCGACCTGATGGAGGTGTATAAGTGGAAGTCAGGGCTAAACAAAGGGGACATTACAAAGGTACTCAAACTATCCAACCAGGAGCGAACTCGTAACAATGGTTTTAAATTAGACAAATTTAGATTTAGGCGTGAAACAGGTAAACACTGGTTTGGAAACAGAGTAGTGGATGAATGGAACAAGTTGCAAATATCATCATAAACTTCGAATCGCTGAATTGCTTCAAACATAGGTTGGATATCTTGTGAGCAATAGGGGTTGGGTGTAAGCGGGACTGCCCAGTAGGGGGTGTCATACGGAGGCGAATTTTTTTTTTTTTTAGTTTGAAAAATCGGCCCATGGTATTAATGATGTAGTTCTATGTGCAGAATCATATGATATCTTCAGATTTGAAAAGTTTTAATGTTTTGCTAGGTAAATTTTAACTTGAAATCTTATGAAAATTCAGTATTCCTACCCTTTTACCAACACCACTAAATAGCTTATTTAAAGTAAAGTAAATGTATCAGGTTAATTTATTAGGATGAAAATGATCCAGAATAGTGAAACGAATGATCTTGACACATTTATTAAATTTAATATTCCTTTAGAAACAAAATCATCAAATACAAAAACCGGTTTTACTACTACGACCCGGTGTTGCTGCACACCATAAGAGAACATGTCTTTCTTGCTTCTGTTTCTACTCATCACCTCCTGACCACCTGAGCTGGATGTGCTTCCCTCCTCTCCCCTGGCTGGCCTGCGTGACTGCTGGCCTCGCTCACTTTGCTGTACCTGCGCTCTATACTCTGGGTGTCTGGCGCCAGGCAGAGAGGACATGCATGGGGTTGTCCAGGAAAGCTCTGGCTTGAACATTGGTGAGGCTGCAGGTAAGAGGGGGCTCACTGCCAGCCTGGATGTTATCCAGATCTATGAGATCAGTGAGGGTCTTGGCACCTAGATTGACTTCAGGAGTCTTCCTGACCCTGAAGGAATCGTCACCAACTGATTCGTCATGCCCAGATCCTCTCATAAGTCTCATATCCAAGATCTTTTTGACTGCCACTCTTCTCTCCTCCTCATCCTTTGTGCAGAGCATTGTCTGCAGAACTGCCTCAGGATGAGCATACCAGGAAGATCTCCTCACAGTCTGCTCCACAATCTGAACAACCTTCCTTGGCTGACTCCTCAGGGCTCAAGCTGGAAGAGAACATGCCTCGGACCTTCGGAGAACGATGACTTGACCTTGGTGTTGAACCAATTTGGCAAGTAGACACTCACGATGAATTGGACAATAAGTCTCAGGTTGTGAAGCTGGTTCCTTTCAGTTTATGATGAGCGACCCAAATTCTGCAGAACCTGAGAGCCGTTGTGAGCCACCTAGAATGTGAGACTGGACCTATCTGCAGGTAAGCAAGTCTATCAGGCATGACCCCAGTTTTGATGGCACTGCAAATCATGTAACCATAGTACTGGTCAGTACTCAGGTCGTCAATGACAGTATGTGCAAGCTCAACGAGTGGAGGGCCAACTGTGATTTTCAAAGCTCGGATTTATTTCTAACTCAGTGGCAGAGTCCAGCATCTTGCCAAGAGGACCAGACCATCTGTTGTTTGAAAGAGTCTTGCCATCCAGCTCCTGGATCAGATGTCTGAGTGGCAACTCGTTGGTGTGGAGGTCACAAACAATCCAGACCAGCTTCCTCCCAATCTTCCGCTCTATCCACTGTATGACCCCCCTTGCCACCCTGTGTTCGTGTTGGTGCTGTCCCCTCCAATGGCCTGCAGGGTCTGGTCTACGTTCCTCTCTCTGAGCCAGTTCACAATGTTATCTGCCACTATCTCAGCTGGTTTCCTGATGTCATCTTTCTCTGGAGTGAAATGCCACAAATACTTCCCTCCTGGTTCACTGCAGCAGGAGTAGTGTTCCTCCTTCACCATGGCAGGGAACAACTTGTCAGAATCTCCAACTTTCATGAACACTTTAGTGTCATCCCTTCTCCCATCAAAGAACAAACAATTGATTCCATTTTCTCTTATCCCCTTATCAAACTCCTCTTCTAGGTTACTGACAAGTTTCTCCTGAGCTCTCCTTACTTTGTTATGATCTATCACCAGGTGAACATCATCAGGTGTTATCAAACCACCGTCAATCCAGGCAGCTGTTGCTATCTCTGCAGTTTCTCTGAGACCAGTGTGGTGTCGCATGCTGGCCAGAGCTATGCTCGGGATATCTTTCCTATTTCGAATCTTATGCCTGGAAGGTTTGGGATCATTATTTTCTGGGTTAGGGACAAAGTCACCATTCTCCTGGTCAGCACTCGGATCAGCCATGGGGAAGTCATTAAACTCTGAATCAGCTTGACTCCAATCATCGGCCTTTTTTACCTCACCCTGGGCCTTCTCAAGTCTCTTTTCCTCGGCAACTCTTCTCCTCTTCTGTCTCTCTGTGGCAGCCTCCTGTCTCTTGGACTCCGGAATATCTTGGCTAGAAATCATGAGAGCCCCTATACTGCCAGTCTTCTCTCTCTGTGCTTTGACAAATGCCAGTTCGATCACAGGAATCTTCAGTTCACGCTTGCAAATACAGGAGATGTGGGCCTCGGATTTACAGTCACGATCGCATCCAAACTCAGGACAGAGAACAATTGGGCACTTGCAAGTAATTATGTCAAATAACTGGTCCAGTTGCTTGGCAAAGCTGTCCTTAACTGCAAGTTTTCCTCTCCCAAGAGAGATATCTCTTGCCTTTTCCCAACTGGCTAGCAGTCTCTCACTAATCTTCTTCTGACTTGTTATGACTGGAGGCTTGAACTGAGCGTTAGCCAGAGTGTACTGTGCCAAGACAGCTTTGGTCATATCACTGGCAATGTCTTTGTTTGTGTAAGTTCTTTGGTTCTTTTCACTGATTTGCCTGATTAAAACACCGTATCTCAAAGCATCTCTCAATGTAGGCAACTCCGACTTCAGGAGCTCTCTCCCAGACCCAAGATAGTGACTGAGATGGCTGGATTTTTGGTTCCTCGTCCTGACACAAGCAGCCATCGCAAATATTATCAACTTATAAATGCATCAGAATCTGAACCAGAAAAAAATATTGTTAGTTGGGTTGTTAAAGAATGAAGTCAGAAAGCAATGTTCACTATTTAATTGTAATGCACTAATGCAGCTGTACGTTAGATTTTCGATAAATTTCACGCTAAAATTTACCTAGCAAAAGGTTGCAAAATATTGAAACTGAAATTATTTTCTGTTTATATGCACTAAAATCTACTAAAAAAGTGATGGGCCATTATTTTTAGCTGATCTTCCCTCCTATGACACACCCTACTGCCCAGTATGGGCCAATAGGCCCGCTGCAGTTTCCTCCATTCTTATGTTCTTATGTTCTTATGAGTCATTTATTTGATCAGATTTAACTTGTATTTGTTTATTTTTGTACATACTGATATATTTATTTTATTGATTATTTGTTAATATATTCTGTTATTACAACTACTGCATGTATTTCAATATACCCCATAGTAATGAGGTGATAATTTGGTGGGATCTATTCCTGGACCTATAGTACAAAGTGTAATTTGTGAATTTGCGATATTGTTACACCCTTAAGAGGCCCAAGGGTCGTAACAATGCACCTTCCTCTTCCTGCAAATCATTATATAAACTTATGGCTTTCTGTTGAATAACCATAGTGTTTAGTGGCACATTGCGTTTAGTCTGATCTTCAATCCAGATGCTCAGGAGTCGTTCCATATTCAGCATCACATCACTTCGATGAAAATACAAGGTTCGAGCAGTTAATGGAGTAGCAGCTTGAGCACTTGACCTAATTTTGTCTTTATTATTCCTGATTGTTCCCACTATTGAAGTAGCAAGACCTAATGTTTTTGCAATCTGGCTAAGTTTTTCTCCAGCATCAAACTTTCTTAAGACGTCAAGTTAAATATCCAATGTTATGCGTTTTCGGCTTCTTTTTGCACTACTGCGGTCACTTTCACTTGATGGCCTCTTTCCAGTCATCTTGAATAAGGGTAATGCACTGTACTGTACTTACTGTATGTTTGTAAAAGTTAAATCAAACTGCTGGGGCGCGAAACATGCACGCACACTGGATGTAAACAATGGAGTGACTCCTCGTGGCGATGCCACGCTTGGCGGTAGCAAACACCAAGAAATCCACACCAAACAAATTATCATTTTTAAAAAAAAATTTTCATTTCATATAGAGATTTTTTTTTAAATTGTTTAGATTTATCCCAATTTCCGTAAGGGCGGAAGTACGGGCCGTAACGCGAAATTATTGGTCATAATTTACAAATTTCGTAAGAGCGAAATTCCGTAACGTAGGCTTCTGTAACGCGGGGGATGCCTGTATATATATACGGTAAACATTATGTAGAAGCGCATGAAACACAGTTTTCCTGGAAAATCTGTGTATAGTTACATTGATTCAGCGCTCTGCGAACGTTAGTTTGTATGATCACCAATTCGCATATTCCGTCTGCAGCAAAATTAAACCGCACACATAGTCTGGGCATATGTGTAAATGTATACATGACGACTTACACCGTGATAATACCCTAAAATCATCCACTTCTAACAAAGAGTAGTCTTCATCTATTAGTAAAAGATCGGTTGGTACATCCAGAGTAAACAGTGTGTCATTAGAGTATAATGGGAAAGGTTCTACATGCCATGCATTAATTTGCTTTGCACTAGCATAGTAACGTGGATAAGGAAAGCATAGTGCGTGAGAGTTGACTCTAACAGAAGGATATATACTATTCTACCTCTTCGTCTGCGAAAATTGGAGTTAACAGATAACTCGTCTTGGCTATTTGTAAAGCTTCAAGAAGAATTTTCACATACACATGCTGTGCATCCACTCGTCCTAACCCTGCATCAACCATACTTGCAATTAGTTCGTTTTTATTAATTGATATATCTTGAGGTGAAGTTTTTGTAGCATGCAAAATGCTTGAAAAAGAAATGAATCATTCCAGTGTAGGCACTGAATTTATGAAATTATAAACAAATAAATAAATGATTAGACTCAGAATTCTTTTCGTGTTGAATTAATATCATTGTAAAAATGTTTGGGACATTATTATATACGTTTCTCAGAAAGTTATTTTAAACAATAATCATGAGATACGCTGGGTGTATTTGACGTGTTTACTGTTTGAACAGTTGTGTCTGGGACATCGATGTCTGGGACTTCATTATCATTCTGGGGAATGAATCTGAATGGACCTTTTTAAGTCTGTCCGCATGCACAACATCTGAAGATTGTGAGTTTGGCTTCATAATCTTAAATTTGTTGCACGCTTCTTCAGCAATAATGCGGAATGGTCCGTCAAACTTGGGTGAAAGCTTGGACTTTCGTTCAGGTTCTCGCACCATAACAGCATTGCCTATTTCTAGCATGACAGGCTTAGCTTGTTTATGTTGCTTGTATATCATTTCAGCCCGTGACGCTGCTAAATGTTTACGTACTTGGCCATGAATATCCGTGAATACGTTGATTTGCCTGGTAGCGAAATCGTCCACATTATAGACTGGGCATGGCTTGTTTGTAAGTACGTCATACGGTAGACGTTTGTCTATGCCGTAAACAATATGGTAGTGTGATTTGCCTGTAGAGCTGTTGATCGACCCATTAATAGATGCGGCGACTTGCGGTAACCAATTTTCCCGTGCATAGTGCATTTGACGAGCTATTGGACGAAGAATCTCTATGAGTTTGCGATTGGTTCTTTCAACAAGGTCATTAGCCTGTGGATGATAGGCTGTGATAAAACTTTGTTGTATGTCGTATTGTCGATATATTTGCGCTACAAGTTGGTTCTTGAGAAAAACCTTGGGCGTAGTAAAAGGACATATGAGGTGAATAACTAAGGCATAAGCCACAGATTCGGCTGTTTTATCCTTCAGTGAGACTAAACTCACAAATCTAGAAAAATGATCCACACACACTAGGACGTACGAGGATCCTTGATGACTCCTCGGAAGTTGTAACAAGTCGATCGCGACTGTGTCAAACGCATGTTCTGGTGGAGGATATTGTAGAATTGGAGCCGGTGCCCTTGTAGTACCTTTATGTTGACCACATGACAAACACTTAGCAATATGTAATTCTATTTCTTTCTTCATAGTATCCAAAAAAATAGTTCTTTCTGACCTCCGCCAGATAATTGTCACGTCCTGGGTGACCTGCTTGGGGAGCATCGTGATGCAACATTAGTGTCGTTTCACGAAGTGTATCAAGTACGACAAGTTGTGTAACAATTACCCTCAGTTGTCTGCTTGGAGCGAAGGAGTATGTCTCGTCGTAGTTCAAATTGATTGAACGGAGGAGGTAACTTTGGAAGATTAGTCTCCTGCCCGACTCTAGAGCATTAATGACTGTAGACCACAATGAATCGAGTCATTGTTCATCCCTTACTTACGAGTGGAAGAACGATGATAGAGGCATCATTGGTGCTATGTTTCTGGACAAAGCGTCTGCGACCACATTCGCTCGTCCTGGTAAATACTTGAACTCGGGTTCAAACTCTTGAATGGTCAGATAGATACCAGCGTGCTTGTCTACCTGAATGATTTTTACCGTGAAACCGCTCTGTCACTGCCACGTGATCTGTATAGACGGTATTTTATAACCAAAAATTATGTCTTTAAACTTCTTCAGTGCCCAAACAATAGCTAACGTTTCTAGATGCGTTACTGAATGACGTGTTTCTGCATCATTAAGTTTATGATTTACAAAGGCAATCACTATATTTTCCTCGTGCGTCCAGCTGCATAAAAACAGCGCCGATTCCCTGTATTGAGGCGTCGGTACACAGAGTAAATTCTTGAGAGTAGTCAGGAAATGCTAAAACAGGGGCATTGGTAAGTGCTGTCTTCAATGCACTAAAACTATCTTCGTACTCAGCATTCCATACAAAAGTTGCATCCTTCCTAAGTAGCTTAGTCAAGGGTGAAGCTAATGTCGCATAATCTTTAATAAAAGAACGATAATATCCAGATAAACCAAGAAAACTACCTACTTTATCAACAGTTGTAGTATGTGGGAACTGGGCTACAGCCTTAACTTTGTCATTAACTATATGAATGCCGTCACCGTCAACTACAATTACCAAGGAATTGGATTCTGGATTTTAAAAATTTACATTTAGAAAGTTTGGAAAACTTCACGGAGTTTAGCAATATGCGAATCCACATCCTTACTGACTACGATGAAATCATCTAAATAGGCACATACTGTGGTCCCTATCAACCCTGCAAACAAGGTGTTGATCACCCTTTGAAAAGTCAGTGGGGCATTTCTGAGACCTAAGGGCATCCGCAGAAATTCAAAATGGGCCAAAGGAGTACTAAAAGCATTAATCTCTAGAGATTTTTCATCCAGAGGTATTTGCCAATAACCGCTAAGCAAATCAAGGTTGCTCAATACAGCATTATTCTTGCCTAAGGATTGTAATATATCACTCAAGACAGGCATTGGGCACCTATCTAGGATAGTATTTTCATTGACGAGCCTAAAATCAATTACTGGGCGCCAACCTCCATCCTTCTTAGGGACTAAAAATAGTGGACTATTGAAAGGGGATTTTGATTGTGTGATAACCTCTTGATCCAACATAAACTTGAAAATAAAACAAATAACATCCTTCTTTCAATATTCGTAAAGCGCCTATTCTGTTAAGAACTAGAACGTCTGTTAAACCACCAGGACGAATCGTGCTCAATGTAGATTCGCACGATAAGCCTTTAACCTTGCATGTTTCCGTAAGACAGACTACATCCGTCCCTGTGTACACGTTAGGTAAAAGAACAGTGGCTGATGATTTCCTCATTCTGAAAATGGAGAGTACCCGTTAAAACTGCAGGTACGATCTTCCAATTATTGCTGCTATAATAACGCTGGGGAAGTGAGTCTGTGAGGTCTTGGACTCGCTTTGACTCAGAATCCATCGTCTTCGTAGTAGGAGCGTTGGACAACACATTCACCCTTGCGGAGAGCAATGGTACAGACGTGTGCATGGCACTGTAGGAAATACCATTAACAGTGATAGTATGTTTGCTTGGCTGAACATCTATCAAATTAGTTTTAAGAGTTTGAAGACCGATTAAACCGTCAGCTGATAGATTAAAGTCTTGGACCAGATAAAAATCTGCATAAAACGATATACCACGTCAAGAAAATCGTAGTGGTAATGTTACCATTTCTGTTATGTCCAGCTGAGTACCGGAAACTCCTGAGAGATCGGTGTCAGTAGGTCGAATCAAAAATTCTCGGCGAGGGGATTTACGTTGTAACTCTTGATAGGATGCCAACGAAAGTACTTTGCACAAGCACCCGTATCAATGTCTAACGCTAACTTGACTGACCCAGCCCTCGCCGGAATTGATAACTCTTCCGCTTTGGTTAGCGCCGCTATTAACGAGGCTGTAACAGAAGCGTTGTCGCATGTTGGTAGTGGTGTAGCTCCCCTATGTCGGTCTGGGACTGATGTTGGTCTTCCCCCGACTTCTTGTGAAAGCGACGACTCGACTTACCGTGGTGGGATACCTGGGGTAACTCCATCCCTATTTGTCTACATCGTCGGACTACGCAATCCTCCGTAGTATGGGTGGGAGAATCATGGTATAAACACCACACGTCAGCTGTCTGGTCTGAAGCAAACCTTGAGCAGCTGTTGCATAAGTCTTAGGTGGGCCTAGTCGCTGTGGTGGTTGAGGGGTTGGTTTGTTTTTAGGCTTAGCACCACTTCATTGGAGTTGATAACAAAAATCAACATTATGACCATTTTTCTTGCTATGTGTGCATACTAAATGTTGCTTCTTTGTTGATGAGTTCTTGGGAACTCGTTGCTGAATTGACGCCACAGGTGTTATTATCCTTGCTAGGGGAGTACGTGATGATTTAATAGCGATCTTGGCTGCATAATCCAAAATGTCCTCATTTGCCTTATAATCATGTGTCTTTGCATGGATATATGCCGGGTCACGGATTGTTAGGATGAATCCAAGGAACTCCATTAATTGTGCAAAACTGTCTAGAGGCATATTATTGTGCTCGTCCACCCAGGGTGAACCACCAAAATTGGTTAAAATATCTTGACAGACCTCGCCAGCAAGGGAAACACTTCTCGTCGTATCTTCTGCGCGTATCGTCCGTGACAGATGATCAACCCACCTAAACTTCCAGTTCAGGTGACCCTGCTGTGCGCTTAATTCAAAAAGACCAATTAAAGTCTTCTTAAACTTCGCATAAGTAGGATGTGCAAGACCACTAGCATCCAAATGTTGGCTAGCATAACTTACTTCTTTGATGTGACAGCGTACAAACACTTTGTGTTCATCATCACCTGTTATTTGAAAGTTTTTAATTACATCTTCACAGGACCTTAAAAATGTGGTTACACGATAGTCATCCTCCGCCGTACACTCGCGAATGTGATCACTGCGCGGCAATACTTGAATAATGTTAGGTTGGTTAGATGACATGCTGATGTTAGATGTAGCGATGGTTAGTGAGTTGCTAGACAACTTAGACCTAACTGAAGATGCGTGGATGCAAGAAGGAAAGTAATCTCTGACACACTGTGAGATTATGCAGACTGAGAGGTATCCTGCCAATAATCAGGTGTTGTATTGTACGAATTACCTAACATTAGGGTTCCACGACATAAATCGTCATGCGATTGATCACTTAAGTGTTCACAACTCTCAACAGAAATGTCTCGCAGTAAGGGCGCTTGCGTTTCTTGCGAATCTATTAATTCTTTGTGTTCAGTATTCACACTAGTACCAGTAACTAGTAGTGTCAGACTTGAGTGCGTCGTCAGAATTATCTGAAAAGTTATCATAAATCTCCTTCAAATCGGTAATATCTGAACTCATTAAATAAAAAAAAATCATCCATCAGTGTTAAATAGACATGAAAAGTTAGTCTACACAAAAACAATGCCGAGCCATTTACAGTAGATGTTTGAAAAATATTGTAATAATTGGCAAGAAAAATATTAATACTGTTTTCAGAGAACTTCAGTGTATTGATATATATAAAATAATAATAAGTAAGACACTTATAAATTAAACATTATCCTACAATAACGTGTGATGCTGTGCTGTAGGGTATGTTAATGTGTGTTTAATATAGTGTGTCCTGCCTTACCTATTACTGTTGGCTTGATTGTAGAATTCTGGGACTTCAGCTGCTTGGATGACAGTCAGCTGGTCGAGATTCACGGTCAGTGTTGCTGGTGTGTAGTTTAAAGATGACGTCCTTGAAGAATTCGTGATGGCGTCTGTTGTTGACGAGAGTAACCACGGTCAACCACTAGAGGGGTGATGGATGGCTAACTCAAACTCGGGGTTCACTGGTGTCGTCAGGCGATCCTGTGAGGTCACATAGGTTAATGCACCTTGGAGCTGGTAGACCTCTTGGAGTTGATTGAGTATGACAGGTCAAGTAGTTGGCCTGTACCAGATGTAGCTGGTTCCACAAAGAATTTACAACACTCTGTTTTTACAAACCACAGAAACACTTGGGATGTCTAACGGCATTTCTCAACTGTAGTTGTATGGGTTGGTTGTTCTTTGAGAAGGGAAACAAATGTACAGGCAGCATCTCCACAACACTTGAGAGTTGGGGAAGTGGGGTGTGTGAGACGTTGGAGTCCATTGTAGTGATGGATACTCCCACACCGCAGGCTAAAAACGAATGTACTGGGTCACGTCCACTTGAGATGGGGACTTCAGTCATCGGCCTGTCGTCACGAGGTGTTGCCACACTACAGCGAATTATGTTAACTCAATGTTATTAAGTCAAAAAAAAATTGTATCTCGATCTGGGATGACATTTAAATATATCACTTGACATATAACGTTGCTCACGAGAAAATATACGGTATATAATCTGTAGCCTTGGAGAATGACACTTAGAAAATTTCACTGTTACTTAGGTTACAGTGAAGTCGGTTCCTTGCACAGTTAGTTACACTGGTTCAGTTAATGGTTCTCTCTTTTCGCTGCCACCTATATATATAAGCTTTGGGTAGAGTTTCCTTAACTTGTCTTATATATAAATAAGTTGAGGGTTAAGTTACAAACCCAAAATGGTCTTTTCTCCATTTATTGGTAAACCTATATTGGTCACGGTCTATTAATAGATGCACCGTAATTAACACTGTAAGCTGTGAGTGTTACTTAAGGACGGGGGCTCAGCTTGACTGAGTTAGGTCACCCGTCCGATTCTCGTGAGCTTCAAGTGAGGAATGGTCCTTGTGAGGACTGGTGCCTGTGAGGGGCGGTGCCTGTGAAGGAGAGGTTGGGCTAACCCTTCATTCTCAAGGTCGGCTTACTGATAGTTGAATTTCCCCTCACGTGAACAGAACATGGCATCTCACAGCTTATGGAAAATTACATTGGGGTGATTGGATAATACAGTATAAACTAAATGTATTAACCGAAATTTATATAATTGTTATTGCCATGAGACAGGGGCTAATACACCATGTTATTTAAATAAACCGTTAATTATTATTATTATTATTATTATTATTATGATTATTATTATTATTATTATTATTATTATAATTATTATTATTATTATTACTATTATTATTATTATTATTATTATTATTATTATTATTATTATTATTATTATTATTATTATTATTATTATTATTATTATTATTACACACACACACACACACGCAGTGATAATAATAGCCCATTTGTACTTTTGTACTTAGGCGAGGATTATTATTAATGACCTCGTGACTAACCGGTAAGTGGGTAAGTGGGAGTCAAAAAGCAAGCAGGTCCTGGGGAGTAAAATTGGTTACTCAGGACAAGGGGTAAAACAGGACCAGGGAAGGGTAGATTTAAATGTATACTGTACAAACAGTAGCAGCGTTAGAAATAAAATAGACTTGCTGAGGGCGGTTGTATGTACCGAGAATGTAGACTTCATACCAATCACCGAAACTTGGATGAATCTGGCGAGCTTTTTATCAGAGTACCACATAGAAGGGTACAACCTTTTTTGCAAGGACAGGGGAGGTAGGAAGGGGGGAGGGGTCGCACTCTTCGTCAGGGATACATTAAAATGTTGTATTAATAATTAGATAATGGGTGAAATAGGAACCGAGTCTGTATGGGCAGAAATTGCGGAAGGAAGAGAAAAACAAACTATGGGAGTGATTTACAGGCCCCCAAGTCTTGGGAAAGAAGCAGCTCAGCCCATGTGGCAGGAAATGAGTAGGGCAGCAAAATACAACAACCTGTTTATTATGGGGGATTTCAACTTCAGAAATATTGATGGGACAACATTGTAGGTGACTATGAATCTGAAGACTTCCAGACGCCATAGGGGAATTTTATTTAAAACTACTAATTACAGAACCTACTAGAGGTGACGATATATTAGACCTAGTATTAACAAATAAAGAAAATATTATCAGAGATATTACAATAGGGAAAGAACTAGGGAACAGTGATCAGAGAAATCAAGTTCACCCTAAATTGGGAAACGGAAAACAATGACAATATAGTCAAAGTCCCACACTTTCGATCGGCGGATTATGAGGGGTTAAGAAGGTACCCAGGTGAGGTTGCCTGGGAACAGTCAGGTCTGTCCCTTGGAGGAATGGGTGAGGTCACAAGCGACAAAACAATTGATCATGAGTATAATATATTCACTCGTATGCTACGTAAAGCACAAGAAAAAAATATACCATACAGAAAAATTAGGTCAAATAGAATGAGCCAAGGTGGATGACCCAAAAAATTAAACATGACATACGAAGAAAGAAAGGAATTCATAAGAAATTAAAGGAAGGGAAGGAGCATCTCAGAAATAGGTATAATGAACTATCTAGGAATGTTAAGAAAAATGTAAGGAAGGCAAAGAGGAACTACGAAATCAGGATAGCAAGAGAATCCAAGGCTAATCCCAAGGGATTTTTCCAGGCATATAGGACAAAGGTCAAGTACACAGTGGGACCATTAAAGTCAGAGAGAGGGGAAGTGATCGATGATAGAAAAGAAAATAAGCAAAGCATTAAACA
Organism: Homarus americanus; assembly: GCF_018991925.1. Lineage (NCBI taxonomy): Eukaryota > Metazoa > Arthropoda > Malacostraca > Decapoda > Nephropidae > Homarus > Homarus americanus. The sequence goes on along the minus strand of NW_024741901.1, from coordinate 9,840,112 downwards.
GCTACTTCGTATCAGTTTTCACAGAAGAAATTCATGAGGAAATGCCAGAAGTGGAAGTGATGTTTATGGGAAATGAAGAAGAGAAATTAACGAATATAACTATCAGAAAAGAGGATGTTCTTAAGACAATAAATAAATTAAAGAAGACAAAATCCCCAGGGCCGGATGAAATTTTCCCTCGAGTTTTGAAAGAGTGTAAGGATCAGATTAGCGGACCCCTCGGAAGTTTATTTACAAAATCATTAGGCACGGGAGTTCCAGACTTGTGGAAACAGGCAAATGTAGTACCCATATTAAAAAAGGGAGACAGAGCATCAGCGTCAAATTACCGGCCGATTAGTTTGACGTGAGTAATGGAGAAATTTCTTGAATCAATTATAGCAAATAGCATCTGATCGCATTTGGAGAAAAACAAATTAATCTACGACTCTCAAGATGGGTTTACAAAGCGAAAATCTTGTCTAACAAATCTGCTGACGTTGTTTAGGAAATTCTTCGAGGTAGTAGATAATTTCGAAAATTACGATGTTATTTACATAGACTTTAGCAAAGCGTTTGGCAGAGTACCGCATCAGAGGCTTCTAAGAAAAGTTAAGGCTCATGATATCGAGGGGAAAGTTTTAAATTGAATAAAATCGTGGCTCACCGATAGAACACAGAGGGTCAGCGTAGATAGTGTTAAGTCTGAGTGGGGCTGTGTAACCAGTGGGGTTCCCCAAGGGTTCAGTACTGGGCCCACTCTTGTTCATAATCTACATAAATCTAGATACTGGGATCAGCAGTGACATAAGCAAGTTTACGGATGACACCAAAATAGGGCGGCAGATTAATTCAGGGCAAGATGCACTACAGGAGGATTTAAATAAACTGCAGGAGTGGTCTGAAAAATGTCAAAGGAAATTCAACACCAGCAAATGCAACTACTTAATATTGGAAGAACAAATACTGTCAATATATACAGTCTTAACAACATCAACCTAGAGAAGTCTACTTGTGAAAGAGACTTAAGGGTACTTGTAAGCCCGGACCTACGGGCTAGAATACAGTGTGCTAATGTTCGAAATAAGGCAAACAGAGTATTAGGTTTTATATCTAGAAGTGTAAGTAATAAGAGTGCAGAGGTGCCAGGCCGCACCTCGATTATGCTGTTCAGTTCTGGTGCCATTATTATAGAATGGATATCAATTCACTGGAGTCGGTGCAGCGAAGAATGACGATAATGATTTCGGCACTTAGAAACCTTCCATGTCAAGATAGATTAAAGAAACTAAACTTGCATCCCCTAGAAAGACGAATACTGCGGGGAGATATGATAGAAGTATTTAAGTGGGTGAAAGGAATCAATAAAAGAGACATAGATAAAGTTCTTATAATATCCGAGCAGGATAGGTCTCTTAGCAACGGATTTAAGTTGTATAAGTTGTATAGGTTTAGGAGGGAGATAGGAAGGAACTGGCTCACAAATAGGGTGGTGGACGAGTGGAATAAGCTTAGCAACTTTGTAGTAAGTGCTGGAACGCTGGAAAGTTTTGAAAGAAGGCTAGATAGAAGATAGCTTCATGGATAATAGAGAGTGTTAGTAACTCTCGACAGGAGCTCTCATGCACAGGCCAACCGGCCTATTTCAGACTCCTTATTTTCTTATGTTCTTATGTAAACTAAAAAGGTAAGTGCGAAGTATTGTAGATCTAGAGGAACAAATATATGCAGTATATGTGCTTAATGTTATTGGTTGATACATACACTAGTTCCCCCTAAAATCTTACTCTGATTACAATTTTGAAGTAGTTTTTATATATTGGACGCTGCCAGACTTATGGTCCAACAAATCTTTGGAAGGAAGAGACAAAATAAATAAGCCGTGATCTATTTACTAATAATAACTATAAATATCCATACGATGATTATAGATCTGAAGTCCTATGATCCTATGATCCTGCTTATTGACCTTATTTTATGAAGCGCATTATAACGTTAATATAATATAACTAATCCTATATGTTGTATTAGTTTTTGCTAGGCCTTGTGTTTGAGCCAGACAGATAATTCTGCTGAATGGTACATACATTGTTCTATAAAAGTACTCGAACAAATGTGTATTCTCCTTATGACTTATGCTCTTGTATGACCGGGATTAGAACTTAATTCGTCTGCATTTAAATTTCAGATATAGTTGTCTTGTATGGATTTCACACGAGCTCTACATAAAGGTATTGTTGTTTGGTGACGTTACTGTGTGTTAAATAAGTGCAGAAGATGAGAGTAAATATTGTCATTTAAATAAATTTTTGTTAACCTTTAGAAAGTCCAGGGCAAAACAGAGTATCTACCTCATTATAATATTATTTTATCCATCACATAAGAATATAAGAAGCTGGTCCTAGTACATACTTATAATATTATTTAAAATTTAGATAACTATAATTATAGATATTATTTTTTTTCACGACAATTGTTCATGTAGAGCTAATAAATTATACAGGAGATGCCCTCTGCCTGACTACCCGGTAGGGACCGTGTGAATTTAGCATACTGTATGATAAGTCTTCGGCACTGCACTCACACACTTAACTTACCCAACCGTAAAATTAGCAGCCAAAGTACCCATAGTTACGGCTGGGGTGTTACTTAGGTAATACAAATAAAAATTAACCAGTAATTCATTTTCGCTACCATTAGCCAATCTCCTCGGTGGTGAAGTGGCTAGAGTGTCAGTGTTAATGTCTTGGCAAGCCGAGCAAGTTCCCTTGACAGTTCCTGTACACGCTGGTGTAGAAAAGCCTCGACTCTCTTTACGGTTGACCACACCGATATAAAATTGACCTACCAGAGGGGGAGGCGGAGTGACATAGTACAGTTAATATTGTTATTATGCCATAAAAAAAAAAAAAAAAAAAAAAAAAATATATATATATATATATATATATATATATATATATATATATATATATATATATATATATATATATATATATATATATATATATATATATATATATATATATATATTACTAAAATTTTAGTAACATCTAGATGAAACAGCAACCATATTAAGTGTTTAACTTTATGAGGCAATAAAGGTGCCGGAACAGCTCTTATTCATTACAGATGTTTTATTAAATATTTTAGATAAATGTCGTGGAACAACACCAAGTACAGTCTTTTGACTTACACTAGAAAAAAAACATGATTCGGACATCCTATTATATAACTTCCCATTATGAATTTCAAGGAGCATATTGTGTCTAGCTATAGGAGCAAATATAATGAAGAAGAGGCTTTCATATGTTACACACACACACACACACACACACACACACAACACCGAAAATAATAGCCCCTTTCTCCAGCAGGCGAGGTTAATTATTAAAGGTCTTAAAAGGCCTTGCCGTACCGAGCCTCACTGGGTACATTGTGTCGAGACAAAGGAGAGCATTAAAGGGAGCTAATTTGAGGTAGACGATTTGTTTACCAAGTTTTGTATAACATGTTTGTGTTGGCTCAGTGAGGGTGTGACAACGAGATGAGGAAGAGGAGGAAGAAGATGGGGGAGCTGATGAGGAAGAGGAGGGAAAAGATATGAAAGAAAATGAGGAAGAGGAAGAAGATGTATTAGGGTATTAAGAAGAGGAAGAAGGAAGGGAAGAAAAAGAGGAAGATGAAGTTGGTAAATAAGAAGATGAGGTGTTACAGTAACACTTTATTACTGTAACACAGTGGCAGAGTAACACAGTAATATTTATCCCTACGAGTAATACAGTGATACAGTACCACAGTTATATAGTAATACAGTAGTGTAGTGATAATGTAATGTCAGAGAAGTGAGCTACTGTACAGTAAGTGAAACAAGAGTACAAGAGTATAGTAAGAATATGTGCAGTCACGGCAAAAACGTTCATGAACCCTGAGACTTGGATTCACAAGTTCATGACTTTTAGGTCGGAGGACGTGATTGTACTTTTAAAAAGGAGGAATTTTATTTTAAGGATCAAATTATAGTACAAACTGGATACTTAGCAATTTAATATAGTAGTGTGAACATAGAATAGCAGAACGAGATTATAAAGCCGAAATAAATCAAATTCAAAAAATAAATACAAATTAAATTCGTAAATTCATAAATTATGCAATGAATTAAAAATACGATTTTTTGTACTTGTTATTATTGGTTTTATTGGTGTGTTTTACAGTATAAACAGTAATGATAATGTTGATCAATTACTCTTCTTTTTATCGTAAAATAAGTACTAAATTGATTGTTTACATTAAAATCATCAACATGCTAATATATACAAGCTGCCTAAGGAGGTGGCGCTGTCTCCTCTTTCATTCTCGTATTTGATGAATTTATTTAACATTTTTACAGTATCATTACATGCAAATTGCACCACAAATTTAATGTACTAATTCCTGCTTTATTGAATAATTTCTCTCTCAGAGTGAAAGCTTAATTGCATGAATATTAGATCAAATACTAATTGACCTCATTACAGATATAACTCCTCTTAGGAAATTGTTTGTCATTGAACTCATGAAATTAAATGACCTAAAAAAGAATTATCTCATACCGTGTTATTTTCCTATTACCTTACTCTCATCTAAGCAACTTCATATACGTCGCCTTTGATAATGTGTATACCGAGATGAATTAGAGAATTTTAGTGTCAGGTGTACATAAAAGTGAGGTAATGTCCGCTGTGGGCATTTAATATCTTCCCCTTCATGAAATTAACAAGTTCTGAAAATAGGACAACAGACGTCGGAGAAAGGTTCAGTTTCACATCTAATTATTATAATTATTTTTTTATTATGGGAAATAGCCCACCCGAGCACAGGTCATTGACCCACAATGGGGCCAAGGGAGCGAAAAATAGGAGTAAAAACAAATAGAAAAAAGTTATATTAATCTACACCACGAAGATACCGAAAAACCAGCTTTTTGAAGTGAGACAGATTGTATGAGTATGGAAACACAAAAGAAGGCAGAGGATTCCACAGTTTGGCTGTGTGAGGAGAGAAGGATGTACTATAACGGGTTATTCTAGTGTGACCGACTTCCACAGAGGAACGGTGGGCACAGCGGGCAAGACGTGTGTTTCGAGCTCACGGCCTTGCTGGCGGTACACAGGATGCCAAATCCATCGAACATTGCCCGTTAAAGTACCTGTAAAAGAGAGAGAGTGAAGCAACATTGCGGCGAAGAGAAAGGGAAGAAAGATTATCAACTAAAGGAGGAGAGTTAATATGACGAAATGCCTTCATTATTTTGTTTCCGTCGGTGCATGGATTATATTTATTTTATTATTAATGAACAGAGTTTTGGACTGTTACTTTGATAAGATGACCACTGTATGCATGGGTCGCTAAATGGTGGCTGGTTGACCGTTTTTGTATATGGCCTTATTTGACCTCTCCTCGGGATGACACCAAGCAAAGGTCAATTGCTCTTATATCTTCAGAGGTTAAGGTGCCTAATAAGAAAAACAAACACCATGAATCTGGGCAGTAGTGAAGCTATAATGTCAACAACAACATTGATTTTGCAATTTAAGGCCAAAGAATGGCAAAACCTTTTATCGGTGGTTCGTTCGCTTCCTCCAAGGAAATTAGAATTGAAAGTTATTGTTTTCCAAAGCGGGAAATTTAAGATGTAGCGCTGTAACTTATAGACTAAAGAAAACAAAATGTATTGCATAAGTGTAGTTATAAGACAAGTTACAGGAACAGGGAAGTTATACTATTCCAACCCGTGACTCAAGACCTGTTAACAAACACTGAATTATCAGTTATTATTATTATTATTATTATTGTTATTATTATTATTATTATTATTATTATTATTATTATTATTATTATTATTATTATTATTATTATTATTATTATTATTATTATTATTATTATTATTATTATCATTATTATTATTGAATAATATTTTTGTATTCACACACAAATCACGATCAATAAGAAAATCGTTTAATCCTGGAGGCGGAGTGTGTGTATAATAATAATAATAATAAACGGTTTATTAATAGAGTTGCAGCCGGTGACTAAAAATACACAAACTTACAGTACATGTGATTTAGACATAATGATATACGTTCAATACATTTACAGGGCTGTACAGTACATAAATCAGGAGCTGTTTATTATTTTAACAATAGATGGGATGGTGCTTTTCTTATATCTATCAGTGCGGGCTCTTATGGGCTGAATTTTTTTGTAGTGGCGGACTGTGCGAGGTGGGAGGGGGACTGCAGGTGGCAGTAGGTGGCGATGACGGGGATGGTGCAGTAGTCCACTGCCAAACCCTGCTAGTGCGTGGTGGTGGAGGTCACTGAGGGATGGCATTTCCAGGGTGGCGAGAGCGTTGTTGTAGCCGGAGTAGTCTGCGCTGAACATGATTCTGCAGGCCCTCTTCTGTACCTTCTCTAGCTGACTTTGTTGGGTAGAGTTGAAAGAAGACGACCAGGCTGGTAACGCTTACGTTAATTTGGGGAGAATAAATGCGTTGTAGATAGTCCTCAGCTCTGGCATGGGTGCCCCAAGTGACGTGAGTCGTCATAGCATGTAGAGTCGGTACGAGGCTGCCTTGATTGTGTTTTTACATGGGCCTTCCAGTCCAGTTTGTGGACTATAGTTACACCCAAGAGTTTGGCAGACTGAACTAAATGGAGAGGATGGGCACTCACTGTAACTGCTGGAGCTTGCACTGGAGTGGTGGCGGTATTAATGTGCATGACTACGGTTTTGGTGTGATTGTAGGTGACCTTAATCTCCGTAGTCCATGCCTGTAGCCTATGTAATAATAATAATAATAATAATGATAATAATAATAATAATAATAATAATAATAATAATAATAATAATAATAATAATAATAATAATAAACAGTTTATTAATAGGGCTGCAGCCGGTGGCTGAAAATATTCAGACTTACATTTGATTTAGACATCATGATATAATATGCAATGAATACATTTACAGGGCTGTACAGTACATAAATCAGGAGGTGTTTATTATCTTAACAACAGATGGGATGGTGCTGTTCTTATATCTATCAGTGCGGGCTCTAATGGGCTGAATTTTGTTGTAGTGGCTGACTGCGCGAGGTGGGTGGGGGGCTACCTGTGGCAGGAGGTGGAGATGATGAGGTTGGTGCATTAGTTGGCTGCTAAACCTTTCCAGTGCTTGGTGGTGGAGGTCACTAAGGGATGGCATTTCCAGGGTGGAGTGTGTGTGTGTGTGTGTGTGTGTATTTGTGTTTCAACTAGAATTATGGACAGTCGATAGACTGACTCAACTTTCACAACAGACACAAACTCTGACCACCGATATGAGTTGTTTCATAGTAAAAAAAAAAAGAGAAAAATTACTGAAAAAACCTCTTACAACTCTTTATGAATCATATTTTAGTAAGGATTCAAGTAGTGTTAAAGTAGAAGAATGTCACTGTAGTACAGGTATACTGTATATTCAGGTGGTGAGAGTCATGAGAGAAGTGTTTGGTTGGTGCAGTCCATAAGTTGGGTAGTTGTCAGGTAGAGTTTTGACATGCTTTTGACACGTGATAATAATTCAGTCATTCGCCAACAAGTAATGGTGAGGATGGGGTTTTAATAACAATTTATGAGAAATTATAATATGTAATATTAATTCAAAGAAAGGGAAGGGGTAAGAAGCATGAGAGGTAAGGATTGTTTGGGAAAAGAAAACAAGAAAATTCTTACAAATTTATGGTTTCAACATCATCAAAGGCATCTTCCTACATAGATGATAAAAAAAATGCCTTTTTAGATATTGCTGCAGTACGGGTCTAAACAGAAAGACAAAGAAGAGCATTGCGATAAATTACAGTCAATTATAAGAGGTTATGGGGAAAACTTATTGGATAAAATAAGAAAAATAAAACCGAAAAGATTACACACAAAATCTTAAAGAAAATGAAGTAGAATAAGAGAGTAAGTCAGAAGAAAGTAAGGCTTATAAATATGACCTTCACCAAGGAAAAAAAAGTATGGACCAGCTGAATAAGAATTAAAAAAATACAGAGACAAAAGATAGTGACAAAGGACATAATAACAAGAAAATACAAAGGAAGATAAAAGGTAAAGTTAATAAGATCCTGTAGGAGGCAAAACGAAATACAGTAAACAAATAAAATTAATCACAATAAGACTGGGCACCCAAGCTTATTTCACCTGACGACTAAACATCCTAACCTAACCTAACCTAACCTTACTTAACCTAACATTATCTTCATGTGATTCGATAAAAAATACCTTCTCGTTCTAGCCTCTCTCTCTCTCTTTCTCTCTCGCCTCATCTTCTGTTTCTTCCCTCCCTTTTTCCCTCCTATATCCTGTGTACTTTATTGATTCATTCCTCTTTTCCTTCTTATCTTATTTTCTATTCCTTCTCTTTCGTCTTCTCCATCATCTTCTTTACCCTTTTCACCTCCTATTTTTTTATTCTTATTATTTTCTTTTTTTTTCTTGATCGCCTGTGTATCGTTTTAACACGATTCTTCACTTTCCAGTCTCCCCCTCCTTCCCTCCCTCCCTATCCATAATCCTGGGAGGACAGACACCCCCCCCAACATCTATTATAATATTTATGGTCCCTAAATTTTTGCCAAAACAACAACAATACCATAAGTTAATGACCTGTATGACCCACTTTCAAGAAATAACTCTAAAACATCGGACAACTCGCCAACTACACTGGCTAATCACTACCTAGTGAGCATCATCATCCAGTCAATTATAATTATCAACCAGTTTCCCAATTACTGCTAATCCAACTCAAGGCCACTTGATTGAAATTTGAATATGCTAGTTACTACACCACTGGTCTCTTAATTAGCCTTTCAGGACTAAAACCTTCCTGGATATATTTCAATCGGACAAATCTTCATTGGACAAGTAAGGTGGGAGCCAAGCACATTTTCATCAGATGAAATCCCTAACAAGCAGAATCCTATAATATACAAACTCATTGAAAACTATATTAATTTTAGAAAAAGTACCTGGACAAAATTCCCTTCAAACATCACTTCAACTGTGACACAAAATTCCAGTAACTTTATTTAACTTTTTTTTTCATTACTTCTTTTACTTTCTATCTTACACTAGTTTTCCATTTAATTCAATAGGTATTATTGTATTTTTTTCAGTATATATAAATTCATATTTTTCTCTACTGTGATGGACGTCAATCTATTATTTTTGTAACTCGAAATAGTCTGTTATTTTGGGTATTTAATGGCTTTTGTTATTTTTTTATACTCTTTTAAGGTCTGTCTGTTACTTTTGTGAGGCTTAGTTGTTTATTATATTTATACACTGTGATAGTTTCTTGTTATATTCACATACTTTCATAGTCTTTCATATCAATTGGTATACTTTCATATTATTTGTTGTTATTTTTGTGAATTTTCGTGTTATTTGTTATCATTTTTATATATTTTTAGTAGTTTAAAATTTTCCATACTGCCATAAATCTATTTACTTTGTATTTTCTTCTTCTGTCGTGGATGTATTATTTAAATAGTTTATCAGTCTTCTACACATTAATGGATTTTGCTATTCATGTTGGTGTATTTTCGTACCTATGTTTTGTTATTATCTTTGTATACTTTCATAGTTTCCCGATTATTTTGGCAAACCATATTTTTTATAATTTTTACCACTTAAGTCTTTCCTCTAATTTAAATATAGTTGTAATAATTCTTTCTTTTTTATTATTTTTCTGTTGATAGTCTAGCTAGAGTTATCATACTGATGAAGTTTTTGTTTTAATCGATAATCAAATATTTTTTCCAAGGAGGAAAAAGTGGTAAAAATAACTGTGGACAACCAGGGGCTTTAACCATTCAGGTCAACAATCCCCCGTGAGGATCGTGCACTGCCAATATAGAGGGGTTTTTTCTTTATTTCTTTTTAGCGAGATATACATTTTTTTTCGTTGTTGTTTTTGTTGTTGATGTTGTTATTGTTGTTGTTGTTGTTATTGGAAGTCAGACTAAACAAATGAAAACATTCCTGGGCGTCACCAGTGTGCAGTCAGGTAGAAATTTTATTCAGTGGAATTTTGAGAATCTATCTTATGACTGAGAAAGGTGACGAAATTGTAATGCCATGTATGTGTATAATGAAATATATGTATATTTATTCTCGACTCATAAGTAACATGTATAAATAATTTTATTATTTACTTCTATACAAGTTAAAAATCAAGTGTAAGGCTTCAACTACCCTTGCATTTAACAATATAAAGAGAGGAAAGTTTTTTTTTATCTCTAGTTGTATTAATTATATATGTCACTTGGTAAGGAAAATAACTGAGGACACTTCCCAACGCACGTTTAATTTGACCAACACACTGTAAATAACATTACGAGGACTCTACCTAGAAACCAACCAAATGACGACTGCGGATAATCATGGATACAATCTATGTCTCTAAATAAATTCTACTACGTGTTCTCTGTCGTTAAACTCGGATGATAAACACAAAAGAAAACATTAATCACAAAATTATCCAGTTTGTACATACCATTACTCAAATTCATGTTGACAGATTCGGTATGTTTAATGAGACTGGATTCTATAATGTTCCTACTGACAATTGAATTACAAGGTAATATATATATATATATATATATATATATATATATATATATATATATATATATATATATATATATATATATATATATATATATATATATATATATATATATATATATATATATATATATAATTAAAGACTAATTTAATAATGAAATGTAGCAGACCCAACCATCTCTTACTCTGGTTACAAATCTTCTTAATAGTAGAAACATCATAGAATCTAGTCTCATTAAACATACTGAAGCATTCAACATGAATTTGAGTAATGGCATGTGCAAACTGGACAATTTTGTAATTAAGAAGATTTGTAACCAGGTGAGAAGGTTGGGTCACCTTACCCTCTGACCTGACTACCGACCGTTGCCGTGCTATTTAAAGATTAGTAGGGTCATTACCGAATACCTGACCATTGTGGACCTGATCTCACCCTCCTCTGTATATATACACCTTGTTTTGTACTTCTCCTTAGTCTGTACTCACCCCTGAAGATGTGAATTACACGAAAGCGCTTGGGAACTTCGTGTTTTCTTTTTCCTTGTGGTTATCAGCATATATATATATATATATATATATATATATATATATATATATATATATATATATATATATATATATATATATATATATATATATATATATATATATATATATTTGAGATACACCTTGACCTTAAGGTTTCCATCAACATCTACAAAAATGTAACAAACTATGTCCCCATAACCCGGCAACTAAAGTTTATGGTAACATTTCGTTCACATTCTCGCATCACCCAACAGCTAGATGACGATGAAACATAAAAGAAAGACTGTCTGCCCGCTGGTCCTCGATGAACAACCTTTTTGTAACATTTTTTTCTCGTTATTCTAGAAGAAAATAAATTGACTACAGAATTTTTTAAATAATCTTTAGTCTCCGTTATTATTATTATTATTATTATTATTATTATTATTATTATTACTAATCGACTTGTGAAAGAGACCTAGGGGTACTTTTAAGCCCGGACCTACGGCCTAGAAAACAGTGCGTTAATGTTCGAAATAAGGCAAACAGAGTATTGGGTTTTATATCTAGAAGTGTAATTAATAAGAGTGCAGAGGTCTTATTGCAACTATACCTTGCACTAGTCAGGCCGCACCTCGATTATGCGGGACTTAGAAACCTTCCATATCAGGATAGGTTAAAGAAACTAAACTTGCATTCCCTAGAAAGACGAAGAGTGCGGGGAGATATGATAGAAATATTCAAGTGGGTGAAAAGAATCAATAAAGATGATATGGATAAAGTTCTTATAATATCCGAGCAGGATAGGACTCGGAGCAACGGATTCAAGTTGGATAAGTTTAGGGAGATAGGAAGGAACTGGTTCACAAATAGGGTGGTGAACGAGTGGAACAAGCTTAGCAACTTTGCAGTAAGTGCTGGAACGTTGGAAAGTTTCAAAAAGAGGCTGGATAGATTCATGGATGATAGAGAGTGGTAGTAACTCTCGACAGGAGCTGCCATGCACAGGCCAACCGGCCTATTGCAGACTCCTTATTTTCTTATGTTCTTACCGTCCACACACACACACGCACACACAGACACACACACGTACACACATACAGTTGAAATCATAACATCATTGACGAAATTGAAATATGCAATAAAATCACTGTAGGTGCGCGTGATCCAGGTATATGCTGATAACCACAAGGAAAAAGAAAACACGAAGTTCCCAAGCGCTTTCGTGTAATTCACATCTTCAAGGCTTTAAACTGCTAGGGGAGCATAGGAGCACGGAGGTGGAGGAGACTGCAGTGGTAGCGGGTAAACCAAGTGAAAGATTACAGGGAAATAGTGTTAAGAACGATGACAAAACTAAATTCGACAGGGAATTTAATCCTAAACGCGGTAAAGGGAGGACTCAGAACACGACTAACTTAAATGTCTACTACGCGAACAGTCGAAGCATGAGAAACAAAATGGATGATATTAGGACCTTGGTATGTACCGAAAAAATCGATATAATAGCATTCACTGAAACATGGATCAACCTAGACTCACGTGAGTTATCTGTCGAATACCAAATTGCGTATTACAAATTGTTCCATACTGATAGGCCGTCCAGGAAAGGAGGCTGAGTCGCCATCTATGTCAGGGATAATCTGAAGTGCGAAATAAATAAGGAAATAAAAACTGAGCGGAATACAGAAACAATTTGGATAGAATTAATCGACGGTAGGGAAAAATTAATCATAGGAGTTATATATAAACCTCCCAATCTTGATAGAGTTAATGAGCGACTTATCTGGGACGAAATGCGCAGGGCTTCCATACACAACAAAGTCTGTATAGTAGGCGATTTTAATCTTGGCCAAGTAGATTGGACTGACCTTACCGGTAACTCAGTATCAGAGGAATTCCCCGAAACGATCCAGGATTGTTTCCGAAGTCAACATATAACCGAACCCACCCGGGGTAATAATATACTCGATTTAGTTCTGTCGAACAGAGAAAACCTCATTAGTAATGTCGAGGTAGGGAACGAACTTGCAAACAGCGATCACAAAGAAATTAGATTCCAGTTAGATTTTCAGGTCAGACGTAAATGGAATTCCATTAAAGTCCCAGATTTCAGAAGGGCAAACTTTGATAGTTTAAAGAGGCAGCTGACAGAGGGGGGTGTCTCGCTTGGATGTGAACCAAGATGACACCGACCTGATAACGAGATCTGAGATTGCCGAGTTCCACGACAATTTAAATAACGAGTTACTTAATGCACAAAGGCAGAACATACCATACAAAAAACTCAGATCAGACAACAATGACCCTAAATGGATAAATAATTATCTAAAGAACATTATTGGCCAAAGGAAGGCTATAGGTAGAAGGATAAATCGTGGCGAATTTTACCTCCGGGAGTATTATAAGGTATTGGCCGGTAGGGTTAGGACCGAGATAAGAAAAGCCAAGAGGAACTATGAACTGAAGGTGGCAGGGGAGGCGAAAACAAACCCCAAAGGATTCTACCAAATGTATCAAACTAAAACACGAGATAAGATTGGATCACTACGTTCAGATACCGGCGAGCTAACTGATAACGACGGAGAAATGAGCAATAATCTGAACAAATATTTTTCAACAGTTTTCACCACCGAAAATCTAAACATGATACCCGAGGCACCGAATCTGTTCAGAGATAGTGAAGAAAACAAATTAAGCGAGATAGTAGTGACTAGTAACGATGTTAATAAGCAAATAGACAAACTGAAGCCTAATAAGTCACCTGGTCCCGATGAGATATTTGCCAGAGTATTAAAGGAATGTAAGGATGAGCTTAGTATGCCCTTAGCAAAGTTGTTTAACATGTCATTAAAAGCAGGTGTAGTACCAGAATCCTGGAGGATAGCGAATGTAATACCGTTTTTCAAGAAGGGGGATAGATCACTATCCTCTAAATACCGCCCAATCAGTCTAACATCAATAGTAGGTAAATTACTAGAATCAATTATTTCAAACTCTATTCGAAACCACCTGGAGAAGCACTTGTCAACCCTCAGTGAGACAGGACGTGCCCGAAGGCGCTCTCGGTTTTAGCAGCCAGGCCGAGTCTGTTTGGCCCTACCCACTCCCCCGGCTATACCCCCACCAGCCTTACTACACCAGGATCGATTCAGCAAAACATTCTAGTGATTAGTGAACGATTGATTACGGAGCAGTGTTCCTATAGTGCACTTAAGGAACTTTCTCGGCAAAGCATTCTAGTCATCAGTGCAATAAGTGATTATCATACAGTGCTCGATAGTGCACCCCAAGGAAAAGTCAGACAGTGGGCACTTTATCGGTCACCTTTAAAGTGCCAGTGACAAGGACCACCGCGGTGTTTACATATATCGTGAATACTGTGTCGGCAACCCCAAGCACCAGGGACAAGGACCCACGGTCCTTACGACTGACAAATATTAACAGATGTCTACCAGTGTCAGTGTCCCTCAAAGTGCTGCCAGTGACAAACACTTCCGTCCGCCCACAACAGATCTCAACAGATGGCCACCAATCACTTTGGCCTTCGACGCCCAAAATAACAGAGCCAGATAAGGCCGTCATACGCCATAAGCCCATTAGAACTGTAACCCACTAGGAAACCGGAGAAACTCCACCCCTGACAGACCATACCACCACACTGAAGTTCCAATGATAGTATGATCTCCTGGCCTTACTGCTATCCAACGCGCTACCCCTAGCTAACAAGTTCACAGCTGGCAACTACAGTCATCAAAGATCAACCGCCGAGAAAGGCCGTTGCTATATGAGGCTTGGCAACTGTGCCTGAAACGTCATATTGAGGGATATCAACTCTTTCATCACCTTCGTTTACAAAGACGCGGAGGGGGCGTTGCCCCCTTCTGTCAAGATGACCTACGCCCATCACGCCTGGATGTTCAAGTCCCAGCAGATGTGGAAGCATTATGGGTACGTGTCGTGCTACGGGCCCACCCACGCAACACTGCTTCCATTATAATCTGTGTGGCATACCATCCGCCTCGATCACCCACCAGAGACACTCTTATCAATCATCTCATCACCACCTCAGACCACCTCAGAGATAGGTACCCATGTGCCAAGTTAGTATTATGTGTGGATTTAAATGAAATTGACACCACTGATATCCAGGACCAGCTATCACTATCACAAGTTGTGACCTTCCCCACACACGGTCAAAATACCCTTGACCTTATCTTAACTGACTTAGCGGACCAGTACCAACCACCTCAACCAATGCCTCCTATCGGGTGTAGCACACACTTATCAGTGCTCTGGTCCCCAGCTGCCACTCCCACTCAAGTACAGAGACCCTACATCAAGACCTACAGGCCGATTACTGACTCTGCAGTGCGCCTCTTCGGGCAGTGGATAGATCACCATCCCTGGACTGAAGTACTTAGCGCGGATGACGTGGAAACCAAATGGATAAATTATACCAACACCACCACGGAAGCTCACCACTACTTCTTCCCCGAGAAGTCCGTCAGATCTCACCCAGCTGACTTGCCCTGGATCACACCTCGGATCAAAAGACTTATGCAACAGAGAGACAGAGCCTTTCATCTCAATGACCACATCCGCCACAGGTCACTTCGCAACCGCGTCATCCGCGAAATACGCACTGCAAAGAAGTCCCACTACCCAACCAAATTACAACACCTGAAGCAGACCAACATCAGTCAATGGTATGGTAAGCTTAAAGAACTCTGTGGACTAAACAATAAGACACACCCCCTCCCCTTCCTTAGCCATCTCACTAATGTTGACGCAGCTGAGCAAACAAACAACCATTTCGCTACTATATGCCAGACGCTCCCCTGGCTTGACACAACCACTCTCCCTCGTTACCTACCAGCCCCCCTTCCCACTGACTTAGTAGAAGAATTTGAAGTAGCAAAACGCCTGGACAAACCAAAATTAAAACGCTCTACCACCCCCATTGACTTACCAATGAAACTCTTCAAGGAGTTCTCCCCTGAGCTTGCTAAACCCCTCTGCTCCATCATCAATGCTTCTCTCAGTCAAGCCAGATGCCCAGCTGACTGGAAGACCTCTTATGTATCACCAGTGCCCAAGTCAACCAGCCCACAATCCTTAAATCAGCTACGACCTATTGCAATCACCCCAATACCCAGCCTAATCTGTGAAAGTTTTGTGTTCGACTGGGCTTATGCTGATATTGCAGGAGTCGTAGACCAGCAATTTGGCAACATGAAAACTTCCTCCACCACTCCACTGTCTTGTCAGCTTTCTCGATTGCTATTATACCGCCATCTCGAGAAACGAAAAACGTCTGTAGCTGTCGCCTTCATTGATTTCACTAAAGCGTTCGACCTAGTCGACCACAATATAATCATCAACAAAGCTATTGACCTCGGGCTTCGGAGAAGTCTTATACCATGGCATACAGACTTCCTCAGTGACCGACGCCAAGCTGTACGCTTCCGAGGGGCTGTCTCCACCTTTCAGTCACTCACCTGTGGCGTCCCCCAAGGCACAAAGATGGGACCACTCTGCTTCCTTATGCTCATCAATGATGCCCTAAGAGAAACCCCTGCTCGCTGGAAATATGTCGACGACTCCACCATTGGGATCAGCGTCAACAATTTGGTTCCCAACTATACCGCCTTCAGGATTTATTGAACAGTCTCCAAACTGGGCCACCAACAACTATGTCACCAACCATACCAAGACCATGGTTATGCACATCAACCTCCTCCGACATTGTCCCACCCTCCTTCCACATTACTCTAGGTCCGAACACACCCAGCCAGATTCCACGAAGCTCCTCGGCGTCACCATAGACAACAAACTAAATTGGAAACCACACGTCAGTGAAGTTATCAAATCCTCCAGTTTCCGTCTCCACCACCTCCGCCGACTCAAGTCCCTCGGAGTTCCTGCACACGAGCTCCTCAGTGTTTACACAACATTCATACTCCCCAAGCTCACCTATGCCTCCCCCACCTGGTCTTCCTCCCTAAATGCCACACAACGTAAACACCTAGAAAAAGTGCAAAAGAGGGCATGCAAGATTATTCTTTCCCCTTCCTACTCCACATATCAAGAAGCGCTCAACACACTGACCCTCTTGACTCTCACTGACCTCATCACCATGACCCTTACCTGCAAAATTAGTAAGAAGCTTCTACACCATCCCCGACACCGGCTCCTACTACCACCTGAGATCCCTTATCCGAGAATTGCTGTCTGACACCACAACCGCATCCAGCCCATACGCACGAACTGGATCGCTATATGAACAGCCTCCAGTCCCAACCATTGTAAAATTATCATTAACTTGTATTAAATCAGTGTATTCACTCCCCAGTAAACACTGCTCTACACTGTCACTATGCGCTGAAATGAACTGTAGTTTGAGCTTTTCCCCATCTAGTTATTATATGTCTTATTTGTGTCACTTATGTTACTTGTATATTATTTGTAATTCGTAACCCATTCCCCAAATATGTAACTGTATATTTTCAGCCTTCTGGCTGCCAAGCTCTTTCAATAAACCGTTAATTATTATTATTATTATTATTATTATTAAGTTGATCAATGATTCCCAACATGGCTTCACAAGCAGGCGTTCATGTCAAACTAATCTATTAACATTATTTTCATCAGTTTATCAACGATGTAGGCGCAGCCATCAAGCAAAAGCCTTCTCTCTCCTTTTGTCGTTGGCATGAATTCCATTGTCTGAAAAGAAACAAATATCTAAAAAAAAATTGAATGTCATACAAATGTATCACATTGAAATTATGTTATCTTTTTGTCCTTTGTTTTATAAAGCAAATACATTGCAAAGAAGCATTTATATTACAATAAATATCTTTTATCCCTTAGTAAATGTGCAAAAATTCAATTGCAAAGAAGAAAGAAAAATAAAAAATAAATTAGAAAGGCCATATGTCCATTCGGCCAAATGTCCGTTCGGCCATTTGTCCGTTCGGTCTATTGTCCGTTCGGCCATTTGTCCGTTCGGTCTATTGTCCGTTCGGCCAAATGTCCGTCGGCTCGATGTCCGTTCGGTCAAATGTCCGTCGGTGAAACGTCCGTCGGCCAAATGTCCTTCGGCCATCTGTCAGTCCACGGATTCTTTCTGGGTCAATGGAGTTGGAACATGTAAAAGTATATAGGGCTTTAGTAGCGAAACCCTACTGTCCTTTCTGTATTTATTAAGAAACTATCTCATATACAGTTCCAAATGTATATCACCGTAACTTAATCCCTGTAGCTATGAGTGTTAAAATGAAAACGGAAGCTATACGTCCGGTTGGTGTGAGGTGTTGAGTGACAATGACTGTAAGACCCGTCGAGGGAGAACGGTGTAGTGATGGGTTGTCAGACCACAGCTTACATCTCAGAAACAGTCCTCTTGACCCGACATTAGGGAGGTCAAGTGTAGGGTAACTCTCACGGCTGACCAAGGGTTATAAATCAGCCAGGCTCCCCTCCCATGTCACACATGTAAGGGGGCACCGGCCGGCTCTCTCCCAATATACACACGGCCCCACCTGATGACTTCTCCAGAAGATACAACTTATAGTCTCTGAAAAAGTCCAGACCTGACCTCACATTGGCCAGGTCAAATGTAAGGAGACCCTTCGCCCCCCCCCACCCCCCCGACCAGCTCAACCTGACGGCTCGCCTCCCAATATATAGGACGTCCTAGTCCTCCCTCAGGGAGAGACGAGAGAGATACCCGGAGACAGAGAGCCAGAGAGGGACAGAGAGAGAGTGTGGAATGTGACGAGGAAGGGCCAGCGTCTACACCACGGGTCCTGCTCGAGAGAAGTCAGGGGCCGGAGGCAAGCCGCCTCGGGTTGCCTGCAGTCGCCTCCGGTCAGGACCGAGACTTCCCTCCGGCGCCCAGCTAAGCAGTCTCCCATAGAGGCAACCCAGGACCACCTGCTAGGCCTCCCCCAGGTCACGTGAGTGTTTGTCAGAGCTTTCCATGGGATGAGTTACTTACGTGGGAAGTGTATTCATTTCATGTTCGTGTCCGAGAATCAGAGTGTCTAGTAACGTAATATGATGTCCTAGTAACGTAAATATAATGTCCTAGTAACTTCAATAGAAGGTGTTATTAATGTGTCCATGTCATGTTCGTAATTAATAAAGAGTTGTAACGAAGCGGTGTTTGAGAAGTCGCCCTTAAGACGTAATAGATGTGTATTGACGTATAAGATACGAGAAGTGTAAATAACTATCACGGCCACGCTACCAAAATCTTCCTCTCTTTTATACTCTCTTACTAAATATTCTTCCTATATATATGTAACCGGTCGGAATTTGCTGGACTTTAATTTCTCACTTGACTTGGGGTTTATTAAAATTTAATAGATGGTAATGGCAGTGGAAGCGCCCCTTTGAGAAAAATCCCGAACCAGCACAAGAACACTTAAATCTACTAAACAAAATGAATTGTCCGTGACCCGTGGAAGGATAGCGTCTGTGACTGGGATGAATGAGACACACTGTAAAATTTAGACACTTATATTCCCTCCAACACTACAAACACAATCAATAATGGTACACCAATATGCGCACCTCTTAACTTAAACTTAAAACACTACTCTGGGGAATAAAAGTTATACATGATATAGAAATTGTTAGACACTCAGGCAACAATAAATTTGAAGTATTAAGAAATGTTACTTGCACACATGAAACAGGCCTTAAGGGCTTTCACAAAATAATATCAATCACTTAGGAAATGGTACTAAAAAATAAGAAATTAAATACTCCACAATGAATAGGCCTTAAGGGTTTTCAACAAAATAATATCAGTCACTGAGGAATGGTAATAAAATATAAGAAATTAAATACTCTACAATGAATAGGCCTTAAGGGCTTTCAACAAAAGTATAGCACCCCAACAGATGCACACTTCCTAACCTAACTTAACCACTACTCTGGGGAACAAGGTTATACTTGAGATCAGAATTATGAAGAACAATCAGATGCATTAAAAGAATCAAATCACAGTATCACTCTGGTTCCACTTAATGACACAAACATTCAAAAAAACACTACTATCAAAATTATTTAAGAAATTTTAAACTACACACGTCAAGATAATATCAGTCTGAGGAATGGTGTTAACTACACCCGTAATAAGGAAGATAAAATGTTCCTCTAGGTATCTCCTAGAGTCCTAGACTCACGGTCTCAGTGTGTGACCATTAATATACTCAGATAGCCTCAGTGTACTCCCAGTGCGTCCATGGGCAGGAAGAGAGTGAGCCAATCAGACCTTGTGCAGTTGAGAGGAGCTTTAGCTTCCCGTTAGCAAGAGGGTTTCACTAAGCGGCTCGGGACATGTGGTGTTGTGAGCCGACGTGTTGAGAGCCGTCCGGGTGGACGGCTAGATTCCCTCAAGAGATCCTTTGGTACCCCGCTAAAACAGTGACAGGCCTACTCTGATCGGTCCAATGGCGACAACGCCACCCTCAATCATCAACGGCAGTCTCAAACGGCAGTCAATCTCTCGCAGTCAAACTCCGGTCAACTCCGGTCAACTCCAGTCATGTGGGTTCTGACGGAAACCCTGAAATGAACTCACTGTTAGCTCTAGTTTACTTTATCACTGCCCTATCTAACCCTGTCTGAGATCGAATGAGACTTACTTGTTATACTGCAATAGCGCAGCACAGGTGACTAGGCCACGTGACTATTTCTGTGACAGACGCGCAGGGACGTCTTGTTTTGTATGAATCCTCCCTGCGACTGAGAGAGAGGCAGCGTCGCGTCTCCTCAAGGCGTTAGCTTAGGTCTACGTGACATATTTTCCGCCTAACTAATAACTCCTTGGGACACCCGTAACATTATTCAGACTGCTAAACGATCTATAATAATTTCAAATTCAATAATAGTCCCTTAACTTCATGAATCGCATCATTATTAATTCGGTAAATTACATTTAATATCATATAGGCCTAGTTCCGCAATCTCTCGCTACGAGCAGGAAGCGCTCTCGCCCCTCAGATGACCTTGAACGCTCAGTATCGCTAATGGCGGGGCATTTGAAATTACTCTGAAATTTCTGAATATTACATATATATAAATATTCTTCATGCAACATTCGTTTTGTTATTACGGTAATATACGTCCTCCTTCAAGGGAAGACGGAACCATTCACGATGGCTCTCAATAATGTCTTCCTCGAATGAGCACTAAGTGACGCGACTTCCCATGGGCACACCTTATCACGTGCTCTAAACATGCTACCTCATAGCTAGTGAAAATTTACAGAGTGTGATAGAGTATATAAATCAAATATAATTAACCCATTTATATAAATACTTCTGTCTATAAGACAGGGGCTATTACATCGCTCGGTCACACCCTCCAAGCTCCTCGAGGAATAAACTAAACTCACAGAAAAACCTTATAAATTAACCTAATCATGTTACATGCATATGTGTGTAAACACTAAACTGGGAAAGCAGACACCTGCGGTTGAACAGTTACTCAAGCCCTAGTCTGCAATGCCTTATGGAGAGTATATTATGTACAATGGCAAGATTGGATGATTCTGACTTACAAGACAAAAATATTACTGTATAACTGTCACATTTGCAGTTTAAAACTATCACATTTGTAGTTTGAAAAGATGTGTCTATGACATTATTAAAATTAATATAAAACTATCATATTTGTAGTTTGAAAAGATGTGTGTATGATATCATTAAGATTATTATAAAACTATAATATTTGTAGTTTGAAAATTATTGACATTATTATCCTTCCTGGGGGAAAAATGTCCTCATTTTTTATGTCTAAGGTTTGAAAAATTATTTAGATACAAACCAAAAAAATAACATTGTCCACCCATTTACAGTAAATTTATATAAATTATATTTAAAATAATTAAACTGTCAATAGCTGAACAGGTGAAAAATAAATACTGGAAATTATATTACGTCAGTAATAATTGATATAACCTACACGATGTCTATCTGTGTGAAGTTATGTCGTTGAATATATATATATATACATATATATATATATATATATATATATATATATATATATATATATATATATATATATATATATATATATATATATATATATATATATATATATATATATATATATATACACACACATATATATATATGTAATATTCAGAAACTTCAGTGTAATTTCAAACGCCGCGCCATTGGCGATGCTGAGTTCAAGGTCGTCTGAGGGAAGACCGCGCTCCTGAGAGTTTGTGGAACTAGGCCTATACGATATTGAATGTAGTTTACCGAATTAATAATGATGCGATTCAGGAAGTTAAGGGACTATTATTGAATTTGAAATTATTATAGATCGTTTACCAGTCTGAATAATGTTACGGGTGTCTCAAGAAAGTTATTAGTTAGGCAGAAAATATGTCACTAGGCCTAAGCTAACGCCTTGGAGAGACGCGAGGCTGGCTGGTCCTCAGTCACGTGAAAGCGATCGGACCTACAGGATGTCCCTGCGCGTCCGTCCACAGAAATAGTCACGTGGTCTAGTCACCTGTGTTGCGCTATTGTAGTATAACAATGAGTCAATTTCAGGGTTTCCGTCAGAACCCACTTGACTGCGAGAGATTAACTGCCGTTTGAGACTGCCGTTGATGATTGAGGATTGACGATGTAGCCGTTGGAACGATCAGTGTAGGCTTGTCACTGGTTAGCGGGGTAGCAAAGGATCTCTTGAGTGGACGAGTGCTCCCGACAACTAAAACGACACGGGACCAGCATCAGCATTGGGTGATCAGTTCTTACCACGTGGGTGCACAACACCACGTGCCCTCGGTCAGCTAGAAGTATTACCTACTGGCCATGGTCACCTGCGGGCGTTCTCTCTTCCCGCCCATGGATGCACTGAGAGTACACTGAGGCTATCTGAGTAAATAAATGGTCACGCACTGAGACCAGGAGTCTAGGGGATACCTAGAGGAACATTTTATCTCCCTTATTACGGGTGTATGTTGAGTTGGGTGGAGCATGGTTCACGGGTATTGGTGGACCCAGTAACATCTCAATAATAGTGAGAATATTTTTGTGTGTAGTTAATACCATTTTTCAGTTACTGATATTATCTTGACGTGTGTAGTAATAGTTCCTAAATGATTTTGATAGTATTGTTTTTTGAATGTTTGTGTCACTAAGTGGAACCAGAGTGATACTGTGATTTAATTCCTTTAATGCATCTAATTTTTCTTTATAATTCCGATCTCAGGTATAACCTTTGTTCCCCAGAGTAGTGGTTAAGTTAGGTTAGGAAGTGTGCATCTGTTGGGGTGATATAATTTTGTTGAGTGCCCTTAAGGCCTATTCATTGTAGAGTTATTAATTTCTTATTTTTTTAATACCATTTTCTCAGTGCTAGATATTATTTTGTTGAAAGCCCTTAAGGCCTGTTTCATGTGTGCAAGCAACATTTCTTAATACTTTAAACTTATTGCTCTCAAATGAGGTATTGCCTGAGTTTCTAATAATTTCAACATCATGTATAACTTTTATTCCCCAGAGTAGTGTTTTAAGTTCAGGCTAAGAGGTGAGCATATTTGTGTACCATTATTGTTTGTGTTTGTAGTGTTGGAGGGAATATAAGTGTAAATTTTACAGTGTGTCTCATTCATCCCAGTCACAGACGCTATCCTTCCACGGGTCACGGACAATTCATTTTGTTTAGTAAATTTAAGTGTTCTTGTGCTGGTTCGGGATTTCTCTCAAAGGGGCGCTTCCACTGCAATTGCCATCTAATAATCTTTAATAAACCCCAAGTCAAGTGAGAAATTAAAGTCCAGTAATTCCGACAGGTTACAAATATATATATATATATATATATATATATATATATATATATATATATATATATATATATATATATATATATATATATATATATATATATATATATATATATATATATATATATACGCAAGTAAATCATATATATATATATATTTATATTGTTACGAGTTGGGGATTTAGAAACTGGTTTAGAATATAGTTAAAAGTCTACCCAGATCCCAACAAGCAACAACAAAAAAACTAAACAAACAAAGACAATCGGACTATAAAAGGGTAGACAAAGGATGCGAGTTTTTGTTGTGTATGATAAAGTACAATAAATTCCTTAGCAAAATATCCATCTTTCTATAATTTACCCTTAACCATACTTAACTTAAACATACGCAACATTGGCTTAACAGTATATACATATTTATACAACATACAACAATCTGAAGCAAGTGGAGGTGGGAGGTAATATAGGGTTACAATACTCAAGTGCGGTGCTGAAGTGTCTGACGAGTAGGGCTGAGTATTGAAGAAGATGGTAGGTAGTCACTGTGCCGTAGGTTTCCAGGATAGGTAATCCAAGTGTGGTCACTTCCCAGAGGGAACTGAACTCTCCTCGATCCGGAGCTGATGAGGAAGAGTTGGAGGAGGTGACGCAACAACCAGGATATGGAGAAAGGAAACCCTGAGTGGTGACTAAGACTAGTCATACTCGGGTTTCGTCCCTAGATGGCGTTGGTCGGTAGTGCTGGGTAGTTAGATCATGACACAATAGATGGCGTGGTTCGTAATAATACATATTTATATATGTATACATATATATATATATATATATATATATATATATATATATATATATATATATATATATATATATATATATATATATATATATATATATATATATAATGTATACTGTTATGCCATAACTTATCAACTTGTATTACGTTAAAGATTAATATACTAATGAGGGCAAATATGGCAGAAAAAAAATGGCAGCTCAGCACAACGTAGTCCAAGGTTCAATCATAGCCCTCTCTTTATCACAACAGTTTAGGAGTGAAGGTTTGGAATAATACACATAAAAGATTTAAATAAAATTTAATAAAATAAAATTACCATAAGATAAATTAAATCAAGAGAATAGAGAGTAAACATAATCCTTAATAAACCACTAATATATGCACAGTAAATAACCATGAACTACTTTGTACTAACCATTGATTGCACTTTACACAAAATAAATAATAATAGAGCAGCACTGAATAGATAATACTCAACTAAACTCTATTTGCAAAGGTATCCACCATAGACAAACTGAGACGTTCTCCTACTCCCAAGGCCAGCCAGTGACTGACATCGCTCTAATCTCCAGGGAACTACCAACCTAAAACTAATATTAATGAACTCCTACATTAAGCTGCAAAAATACCTACATACATACATAAAAATATTTTATGTATCAAACACCAGCCCTGCTCACACATCAATATACAAAATTATATTTACATAACTTGGGGTAACATGCCTAAAAAATATTTCACTATGCACAGCGCAACGCACCAATGTACATTATGCCATGCATAACAATACCAAAAACTACCTATTCCTTGTAGGCTTGATTGAAGAATGCTCTCTAAAATTTCTTGAATTGTGAAATTGTTGCCGCAATCCCGTAGACTTGCGTGTGTCATTCACAGGAGACACAGCTGATAGTTAAGGTTGGCACCTTATCTACTATAGTAGATAAGGTGCTGTCTCTTTTGCGTAGCAACTGATTGATGCTTCAAGATGGCGACAGGTGAGTCCACTTCAACGACGGGGAGTCCACTATCCACCAAAATTGCTGACCACGGGTTGTGGGTTTGCTGGGTTCCATGGGCACTTCCGCCACGGGTAAAATGCAGGGTCCTTTGCGTGTGTAAAAAATTCGGAAGTCCTGTATATATAGGACTTGCTGGGTATACACCGGAAGTATACAATCTGCAGTCAAGAACAGCCAAAACACTCTGTTTAAACAACTTGTGATGTCTAAATGGTGTAAGGTCCACGTGTTGCAAAACCTCGAAGCACTTAGGTATGTGGCAACACTGTAAGATTCACGCATAGGATGTTGAATGCTGAAGCCACAAATTCTTCTCCCCACGTCTTGTTGCCAGACAGGGGTGTTTCCAACTTTCCACAAGGTAGACAGTTATCAATAACTCATAATTTGTTATTGAAAAAAAATTTGTACCTCTCTTTTTGGATGACAAAATATAAATCACTCAACGTATAACGTCTCACTATGGGATATTGCAATACACTTTGGAAGAGTATAACACGTCACTGTTTTTCGTTTTTCAGTTTTCGTAAAATAGTTATGACTTGTTATGTAGAATGTGTATATACAGTAGACCGGAATGTTATTATCCGTCACCACGTTTCTGTTTTTTATTTTTCTGATGTAACAGTAGTATAACACATATAACAATATCTTTGATTGATATTTTATATATACATTCGTATATGGGTCCGTAGATCCGCTGCCACGTATATAACGGTTCTTCTTCGTATTTTATGTAGTTCCACTGTGTATTACCGTAGGTTAATCACTGGAAATTATCTCAATGTAGCTATTGAGATGTTAACATAAGATTTAACATGAGATTTAACATGAGGACGGAGGCTATGTTAAATAGCTCTGCTAAGTACGTCCTGTCCATGCAATAGTTGAGTGAGAATGAGGGACCCATCGAGGGAGTACGGAAATATGTCCTCCCTCGAGGGAAGACGGAACCATCCACGATGGCTCTTAATAACGTCTTCCTCTAGTGAGTGATAATGAATTACTCCCGCAAGAGGTGGCCAGAGAGCCGGCTACTTAATGCCTTAGCTCAGCACTAAGTGACGCGACTTCCCATGGGCACACCTCATCATGTGCTCTAAACATGCTACCTCATAGCTAGTGGAAAGCTACAGAGGGTGATAGAGTATATAAATCAAATGTAATTAACCCATTTATATATATACTTCTGCCTATAAGACAGGGGTTATTACATTATTATTATTTATCATTATTATTATTATTACATTTTCACCCCCAGGCCCCGATGTGGGTTAATGACCTGTGCCCGGGTGGGATAATCCCCGTGTAAAAAAAAAAAAAAAAAAAAAAAAACTTTGCCCCGTACTTGAGGGAGCCTAGGAGGGTCTCCCACTGGCGGTGAGTGAAGTTGGCCAACATTGAGGCGACAAAGAGGCGTTGGAGTATTCATCGTGCATTGTTTACGGAGAGGCCGAGGGAAGCCGTGGAGGTGTCCCACTCAATCCTCAGCCACACCAGTTGTTGTGATTGTAAGAGGGAGGACTTCGGGTGGTTGATTCTGTAGTGCATGCCCTCCGCTGTGGCCACTGTTACCCTGGTGCCTGATTCGCCTTCTTCCTTGGGCGAGGCCGAGATCAGCCAGTCGTCCTGGTGGGCAAGCTCCATGGCCAATACCCTCCCGATTCTGGTGAAGACTCTCGGAGTTAGGGAGAGACTGAAAGGGAACCGGGTAATTGAAACACGTCCCCATCCACCTGGAAGTCCAGAAACTTCCTGAACCTCCTGTAGATTGGGACGTGCCAGTAGGCAGACATCAACAACAATTATGCCAGCGTCTGCAGCAGGAACACTTGGATCAACAGATCCAACATCAGGATCACCCGTGCCACCAACAGCAGCATCAACATCTGGTCACAGGGGGAAGATAAGGAGACAGGTGAGCAAGAGGAATGAATGCTTCATTGCCATTATTAAGGACAGTACACAAGAACTAAATGGTGCTATATTGGAGTCTTTAAAGGCCTTCACTAGTATGTACAATACATTTTCAGCCCACTCTGTGCTTAATGTATTAGAGTTGTTGACCAGTGGCATATGTCAAGAGTGCAGCCATAATTCCACCTCTGGCTGTGGGCAATCAAGTTAAATTATGGAGACTTTGCCATCAGTGTCATAATTGATAATGTATAAACTGTGGGTTTTTTCTATCTCTCTCTGTTTACTATTTTTTCCTAGGCACTTAATGGAGAATATGAAATATTTATTATGTTCCAACATTTATTTTCTTTTTTCTTTTGTGAAAACAAATAGATTCTTAAGTTGTGATATAATATCAGATACAATAAACAGTACTGTGATACTGTGTATTGTACACTCATACTTATTGGAGAATTTTAATTGTCTTTTTTTATCTGCTTACTGTTTTTTTGCACTTAATGGAGATATGAAATCATATTTTGTATGAACAAACATTTGTTATGATTTTTTTTTCTTTTACTTCTTGTTAAGCCAAAATAGATTCAACATGTTTTTTGCTAGAATTTCATATACAATATACTGTGATACTTTGTATTATATACTCATACTTATTTGGGAATTTTAATCATTTTTTTATTTTACATTTCTTTTGTACTTAATTGACAATTTCAATACAGGTACAGTGCAGTACATGTAAAATCTTTCAAGAATGATAATTGCTATAACTGTATTTGCAATTTCAAACTAAGTATGATTGCTATTAATTTATATACAGGACTGTACAGGTACTGTGATAAATTTGGTTTTACTGCTTGTTCTTATTTAGAGGAACTAAAATTGTTTATGGATTTCTCTGACACTTGCAAACAATTTCAGTACAGTATAGTACTTTGAAACCTTTAAAAATGTGTACATTTATTATTTCAAGCAAAATACTAAACTGTTGGAATGATATAATTTTACATATACTGTACTGCACTGTACTGTACTTTACTGTGATATATTTATCTTTAGTCATGCCAGTGTAATCCCTTATAAATTTTGTTTAAATTGAAATACTGTTTCAAGTTGTATTGTGATAATGTTTGGAGGAAATAAAATGTGTTATTTAAAGCCAAAACAATTACTGAAAATAAAATAACTATAGTAACACCAGAATTTCTTGCCTCGTCATTCTTGAACTCTTGTCATATGTGGTTCATCTCGTTCAAGAAATTCTTGGATGTATTCCTTGGACAGACTATACCTCTTGGTAAACTCCTCCTCAGAGAGATAAGCAAAAGGATTTTGATGGTCTCTAATAACAATACCAGAATGCTATAATACCAGCCTGAAAAAATATAACAAATTCTAATATCTATTATCTATATATTGCGGTAACTACTGTATATAAGATAAATTACTTTGATAATGTTTTACAAGCGTTTTGCAAAGCTATTACAGAGAATGTCTTTAAGTAATTTGTCCATAGTATATTTAACTTTTGTTTATTGATGTTCCGGTGATGTAAGATAGGACTGACACGATTTGCTTGAAAACATCGAGTGTTTGAAAACATCATTAATCAATTTTGGCACTTTTTTCTAACCCTGAGTTCGAATATCTCATCTAAAAAAACATTTTACGTAACCTAATCTAAACTTATAAATATTGGTAGTACCTAAACATAACCGGAACAACAACAACCCAAACGTGAAATATAGCAGGAGAATTTTATTCCATGGTAATTATCAGCGTGGGTCACAGATGACACTTGTTGTAAACTATTACCTCAGCAACCTACCTAGTACAGTAGGGTGTGTCATAGGAGGGAAGATCAGCTAAAACTAATGGCCCATCACTTTTTTGGTAGATTTTAGTGTATATAAACAGAAAATAATTTCAGTTTCAATATTTTGCAACCTTTTGCTAGGTAAATTGTAGCGTGAAATTTATCGAAAATCTAACGTACAGCTGCATTAGTGCATTACAATTAAATAGTGAACATTGCTTTCTGACTTCATTCTTTAACAGCCCAACTAACAATATTTTTTTCTGTTTCAGATTCTGATGCATTTATAAGTAGATAATATTTGAGATGGCTGCTTGTGTCAGGACGAGGAACCAAAAATCCAGCCATCTCAGTCACTATCCTGGGTCTGGGAGAGAGCTCCTGAAGTCGGAGTTGCCTACATTGAGAGATGCTTTGAGATACGGTGTTTTAATCAGGCAAAGCAGTGAAAAGAACCAAAGAACTTACACAAACAAAGACATTGCCAGTGATATGACCAAAGCTGTCTTGGCACAGTACACTCTGGCTAACGCTCAGTTCAAGCCTCCAGTCATAACAAGTCAGAAGAAGATTAGTGAGAGACTGCTAGCCAGTTGGGAAAAGGCAAGAGATATCTCTCTTGGGAGAGGAAAACTTGCAGTTAAGGACAGCTTTGCCAAGCAACTGGACCAGTTATTTGACATAATTACTTGCAAGTGCCCAATTGTTCTCTCTCCTGAGTTTGGATGCGATCGTGACTGTAAATCCGAGGCCCACATCTCCTGTATTTGCAAGCGTGAACTGAAGATTCCTGTGATCGAACTGGCATTTGTCAAAGCACAGAGAGAGAAGACTGGCAGTATAGGGGCTCTCATGATTTCTAGCCAAGATATTCCGGAGTCCAAGAGACAGGAGGCTGCCACAGGGAGACAGAAGAGGAGAAGAGTTGCCGAGGAAAAGAGACTTGAGAAGGCCCAGGGTGAGGTAAAAAAGGCCGATGATTGGAGTCAAGCTGATTCAGAGTTTAATGACTTCCCCATGGCTGATCCGAGTGCTGACCAGGAGAATGGTGACTTTGTCCCTAGCCCAGAAAATAATGATCCCAAACTTTCCAGGCATAAGATTCGAAATAGGAAAGATATCCCGAGCATAGCTCTGGCCAGCATGCGACACCACACTGGTCTCAGAGAAACTGCAGAGATAGCAACAGCTGCCTGGATTGACGGTGGTTTGATAACACCTGATGATGTTCACCTGGTGATAGATCATAACAAAGTAAGGAGAGCTCAGGAGAAACTTGTCAGTAACCTAGAAGAGGAGTTTGATAAGGGGATAAGAGAAAATGGAATCAATTGTTTGTTCTTTGATGGGAGAAGGGATGACACTAAAGTGTTCACGAAAGTTGGAGATTCTGACAAGTTGTTCCCTGCCATGGTGAAGGAGGAACACTACTCCTGCTGCAGTGAACCAGGAGGGAAGTATTTGTGGCCTTTCACTCCAGAGAAAGATGACATCAGGAAACCAGCTGAGATAGTGGCAGATAACATTGTGAACTGGCTCAGAGAGAGGAACGTAGACCAGACCCTGCAGGCCATTGGAGGGGACAGCACCAACACGAACACAGGGTGGCAAGGGGGGTCATACAGTGGATAGAGCGGAAGATTGGGAGGAAGCTGGTCTGGATTGTTTGTGACCTCCACACCAACGAGTTGCCACTGAAAGGGAACCAGCTTCACAACCTGAGACTTATTGTCCAATTCATCGTGAGTGTCTACTTGCCAAATTGGTTCAACACCAAGGTCAAGTCATCGTTCTCCGAAGGTCCGAGGCATGTTCTCTTCTTCCAGCTTGAGCTCCTGAGGAGTCAGCCAAGGAAGGTTGTTCAGATTGTGGAGCAGACTGTGAGGAGATCTTCCTGGTATGCTCATCCCGAGGCAGTTCTGCAGACAATGCTCTGCAGTAAGGATGAGGAGGAGAGAAGAGTGGCAGTCAAAAAGATCTTGGATATGAGACTTATGAGAGGATCTGGGCATGACGAATCAGTTGGCATTCCTTCAGGGTCAGGAAGACTCCTGAAGTCAATCTAGGTGCCAAGACCCTCACTGATCTCATAGATCTGGATAACATCCAGGCTGGCAGTGAGCCCCCTCTTACCTGCAGCCTCACCAATGTTCAAGTCAGAGCTTTCCTGGACAACCCCATGCATGTCCCTGTCTGGCCCTCGCACACCCAGAGTATAGAGTGTTGTGTACAGCAAGTGAGCGAGGCCAGCAGTCACGTGTACAGCCAGGAGAGGAGGGAAGGCTACATCCGAGCTCAGGTGGTCAGCAGGGAGGTGATGAGTAGAAATAGAAGCAAAAAGACATGTTCTCTATGGTGTGCAGCAACACCGGGTCGTAGTAGTAAAACCGGTTTTTGTATTTGATGATTTTGTTTTCTAAAGGAATATTAAATTTAATAAATGTGTCAAGATCATTCGTTTCACTATTCTGGATCATTTTTATCCTAATAAATTAACCTGATACATTTACTTTACTTTAAATAAGCTATTTAGTGGTGGTGGTAAAAGGGTGGGAATACTGAAGTTTCATAAGATTTCAAGTTAAAATTTACCTTGCAAAAAATAAAAACTTTTCTAATCTGAAGATATCACATGATTCTGCACATAGAACTACATCATTAATACCATGGGGCGATTTTTCAAACTCAAAAAAAAAAAATTCGCCTCCGTATGACACACCCTACTAGTACAGTATATTTGAATCATCTTATATCCTTCCTATATAATTTATTGGCGAATTGGAAATGGCATTACATCTATCTATCACAAAGAAAAGTTCGTTTTTTAACATACATGAAGCTAAAAGAGGATGATTGTAGGAATGCAATGCTTGATAAAATTGGAGAAGGGCGTTGGGGAAATGAAAAATCTTCGGAGTTGAAGGTAAAACATCACGGAGGTACACGGCGGTCTTTTAAAAATGTATACATTTCCATTGGGACATTTAAATATCTGTTTTCTTTATTATCTAATCTTAATTTACATATATTATAAATTCAGGGAAGTTTTCTATTGATATATAACTAGTTTGAACATTCGGGATAAGTCTTTCAGGTGCTTACCCACACCCGATGACTTATCCCGAACTTTCCAAGAATATTGTCGGACTACCAAATAGTAACCCGACAAAATTTGGTTTAAAAAAATGGATTACGGCTCGAAGGGCGCCTTCGGATTACTAATAAGTAACCCGAATGTTTAAAAAAATGGCCGAGTGAATAACCGGGATAGAAAGACATCGACTGGACGTGCTCCTTTATGTGACTGTTCACTTTGGTCCACTTGCTGGGTGTCCGGAGAGGAGGCGGGCGGATCCATGGCCAAGTGAGGCCTTGCCTGACGACTCTCGATGCCCAGCCGCCAGAGGGCCAGGAGTCGCCCCAACCAGAAAGGAGGCCCCTCTCCGGGTGGTCAGTTAAGGAAGAACCACTGTTGCTGATATCTCGTTGCCCTGTGGGAGGAACCACCCCTAGAGTGACCGCCCTCACGGCGAGATGTTGCTGTCGCTGGTGACTGGCACGGGGCAGCGACCGTGATGAGGGGTCTACTGCGCAGCCAAGCATTCCCACAGGGAGGGGCAAAAGGCGTCAGTCGTAACAGGCCTTGCCGCACTTCTGCATCCCGGTGTATGAAGGCCTCCCGCCGGAGGTTCAGCCTAACCCCTACCGCCTTATCCAGCTGAGGGCGAAAGTTGATGGCCGAGGCCGAGGCGAGGAGGGAGTTAGAGCTGTCGCCAGTGCCTTCAACCAGGCGCCAAGTTGGACCAGCCCTACTTTAGTGGAGAAGGCGAGGAACGCCTTCTGCCTCTCCATGGCGTTCTTGGTCAGGGTGGCCTGGGCTACCTGAGTGGCCTGCCATGGGAGAGAGGACTGGGTTAATTTCGGAGCCCACAGGAACTCCATTAACTCGTCTGGCACCCGGTCATCCTAGGGGGATAAGACTACAGGGCCCTGTGAGGGGAAGGTGATGGGGTAGCTGTTCCTTCCAGCCACTGCCGTCCAGATCTACTGTAGGTCCAGGCCCACCTTCTCCCATGGAAAAGGGACTGGCCTTCCCCCCGGGCACACCTCCTACCGTCCTGTAACATTACCACTCAGGAAGGCCAGAGAGGCGAAGGCGTCCAGGGCCGCGACCGGAGACGTTCCTGACAGGGCTAGGGCCATCTCCTTTCTCGACAGGCGGAGCTGCTGGAACTCGAAGTACTCCAAATCTAGTCGTTCGCCCGTCGTCGGACCTCTAGGTCGGACCGGGTAGAGAAAACTAGGTCCTCCCTCTGCTTTACTCTCGACAGAGCAATGGAGAAAGTAGAGGGGTCGTCTTCCCCGGCAGAGCCATGGAAGGTCGCCTGGCCCGTGGAGGAGAGGGGGGGAGCCATAGGAGGGCGGCAGAGGAGAAGGGTCCGTCCTAGCAGAACCACCTGGCGAGGGCTGGTGAAGGTGAAGGTCCAGAGGGGGTGAGGTCCGCCTCTCCAAGGACACTCTGTGCTGCAGGGACAACCCAGCTGGGGCCCTGGCAGAGTCGTGTGTTTTGCGGACTGTCACTTCCTCCTTGTGAGCCCGCCTCCCCTTGTGGCCGCTGTCCTTAGGCGACCTGGGGCGGTGGTGCCAATGGTAGGAGGACTTAGCGGTACTCTCGGAGAGGTGACGGTGGCGACTGGAGGAGGAGTGAGCACTTGACTCTCGGAAGGGCGAGGGGGAGGGGCGCTGTGGAGAGCCCGAAACCCCAAAGCGGGTAGAGGTGTGCTCTGCAGTGGCCGACTGGGAAGCCGGAGGGGGAACACCTCGGCCTGGGGTCTGCGGTAGAGTGGACACTCCCTGAGGGGCCTCGGTGGCGGTACATCCGCAACCGGGAACAGAGTTTTGGTCCCTCCAGGAGAGGGGGATGCCCCGGTGTCTGGGGGAACTGGATATTGCCTCCCAGCAGTGCCGAAGCTGACTGCCAGGAGATGTGGGAGGATTCCACATCTCCGTCAGTGTCGCAAAGGAAAACCGCCGCCCACTCAGAGCACACCGTCCGAGAACACAAAGTGAGCAAAATAGGTTGACATTGCAACGGAGTACAGACTCAGTGTGTGGTCAGGGCGAGGGAAAAGCGAACATGAGAAATATCATAAAGAAGCAGGGAGGAAGGCGGGACTACAGACACCTCTCCATGCCAAAAAACCCGAGCCACACAACAAAACCGAATAACTACTTGGCGCATGGGACTGGACAAGATAAACCACAGAGAGAGAGGGAGAATGAAAATGTTGGGTCGGAAAACAGAAGCCTATCCGAGCAACAAACCCTGAAACAATGACACAGAACAGACACTGCTCGAAAACCACAACACGTGGCTACAAGGTATAGGAAGGAGTGAGGGTAACAGTAGCCTACAAACGAGGAAGGCCACCTACATGAAGCACCACACGAAAAAAAGGGGGGTATAACTAGGGCCTCAACATGTAAACAGGGGAAAGCAGAAAGCCTGACAATGGCCGAAGCCAGGAGGGCACTGAAACAAGCCAAACATCCCAAACCTAGAATAAAACATTTCCCCCTCCTAATTAACTCTGTTCTAATTCTGACCTAGTGCTGAAGTAAAAATGCACAGAGGGTGTGAAAAGACAACAGACACTAACTGGCACAGATAAACATTCCTTAAGGTTCCCGTTTTTTCAACTGTTACTGGCAGCCTAGACTTGTCACGATGTGTTCAAATTTGGCCCTGTCATCTCCTAGTGGTGATATCTTATAAGGTCTAAGAGCAAGTGCACTAGCAAGCTCATCCCACTAAAATGATAGAAGTGTGAGTGAGGCCCACAATGATTTGAGTATGAGTGAGGCCCATAAAGATGTGAGTGTGAGTGACGCCCATAATGATGTGAGTATGAGTGAGGCCCATAATGATGTGAGTATGAGTGAGGCCTATAATGATGTGAGTATGAATGAGGCCCATAATGATGTGGGTGGGAGTGAGGAGAGTGAGACCCAGGATACAATGGCTGACTTGAGGGTGAGTGAGGAGAGTGAGACCGGTACTGATGGAACCATGAATGGGAAAAATGAGGCCCAGACTGCCAGCGTGGTCACTACGATAACCCCAGGTCTGAAAACTGTCCATGGCCCTGTCCTTCTTCCATCATTCTCGGAAGAGGAACTCGTGGAACTAATGAAGGAATCTGTGTATAAAAGGCCAATTGGAGTAAAGGTGGCAAGACGCATTCTCAGGAGTTCAAAGGGCAATGAATATGAAAGGGCTAACTTTTTGATCAAGGTGATCTATGAAACCAACTCACAACTCTTACAGCTCTTACAAGAACCTTACACGTCCAGCACTCAGAAGAAAGATGCACCCAGGATTGATAGGGTTTAGAGCATACAATAGTGGAGTAGGAAGTGGCCTGCTCACTTACAGTAAGTAAAGAATGGTTTGCTCTGTAAATGGATCAAAACCCACAATGATGGAAGTACTCACTATCAACAATTTACAGTAACGAAAGAAAACAGTCAATTTTCGCTGTATAACATGTATGTTCTATGTAATGAACTGCAAGCGGACGTGTTGCCAAAGCCATCAGGTAACAATGCTATGTTGTGTATGGGTGACTTTAACTCTCGCCGCACTGTCTTCGGTGATGTCCAGTGTAACTTTAATGGGAGAGTGCTCGTGAATTACACCAATAATCATAATATCACTGTAAACTACACAGACAAAGTGACACATCTGATGGGAGGCAAACTTGATTATGTGATTGGATATAACCTAGTAGACAGTAATGTCAAGGCTTAGGTCATCTCAGACCACCTAGTCAGTGATCATTATGCAATACTTACTGAATACACTGTTGCAGATGGAAGAAGGGGAGGCGCAACACTAAACCACCTCTGTGGACACATGACCGTATCTTCTTCAAAGAAGGAGAGAAGGTAGAACAGTGTGCCAACACTTATAAGCAAAATAAAACTAGTGATAACCTCCTGGCATTCCTCAAAGAACAGAACATTTCGTGAACTCAAAGGTCAGGTGAGAAATACCTATTGGGAACAATTTTTACAGGGGATTAATAGAACAACTACTCTAGCAGAAGTGTGGAACAAAATTATAGCCATTACCAAGTCACCCAAGCCAGTCCACCTTCATCAGAAACCCGCAGAATATGCTGACATGTTATTCGACCAATGGTCTAGCGTGTCACAAATCACTTCCCTGCCTTCTGATATACAGAAATATCTTGAAGCCACTCACATTAATAGGGGTTTCAATATTAAAATAGCCTGTTCATCACTAGACTTTACCGACCAGTTTCCTATAACTCACTACGAACCAGAAACAGCACTAATAAAAAGGTGAATCATCCTCCCTGGTGAAGATGGCATAACCTATAACACCCAAAGAATGTTGAATGAGGTCCTTAACTACCCACTGCTTGACCTGTACCAAATGAGCCTCACTCAAGGTATTCTGCCAAAGACATGGACTCAAGGATACATAGTACCAATCCCTAAAGTTAACTCTCCAAACTTCAGGCCCATTTTCCTTCACATCCTGTATGTGTAAAGTGCTTGGAAGAGTCGTTCTCAACCATCTCATGTTTCAAGTCAAAGACAAACTGGCCCCTAACTTGTATGGATTCATGATCGGGCACAGCACAAAGACATGCTTTGCAGAAAGAATATCTTGTTCACTCGAAAGATAAGACACAAACAGCCTTCATAGACCTTAAATCAGCCTTTACTGTAGCTAATAGAGACATTATACTTGAGCAACTAACTAATTTTGGCATCCAAGTAACCTACATCTTGTAACTATTCCCTTTAAACAACTAAAAAGCCTGGAGGTAGTACAAAATGAAGCCATGCTCATCATTCTAGGATGCCCAAAATCTACCAGAATTGTAATCATGAGGAACGAGCTTGGGCTGCCCTGTCAATCTGAGAGGATAGCTCTACTTAATACCATGTTTTGTGTCAAACATTTGAAGAAAAATGGTCCCCAAAAAACAGCTCAAACTGTCTTGATATTCTATATAAATAATTACGACTATCTCCCTAACTTTCCACACATTTGAAGAAAAATGGTCCCAAACCTACAGCTCAAACTGAGTTGATATTCCATCTAAGTAATCCCGAATAATTTCCCTAACCTTCCACAAAAGACTCTCTTTGGGGCAATGGGGCGCGGCTTCATAAAAGTGTTGCAGATCTCTTGAAACTGAATATCCCAATCACCCCAGATGAACCCATTAATGTCATTTCTCCTTGGCTGGATATATCAGTTCCTATCAATTACACTCCTGTTAGTAGTAAGTTAATGTTAAACACGAATGTGGTGAGATGTATTACACTAGAAGCTATCAACAGTCACATAAAGAGTATTAAATCAAGTGAATGTTATGCTTTTTCTGATGATTCTGTGCAGACGAACACAGGTAGAACACATTGTGCATTTGTAATATATAAATAAAAGATGATATTGTTAAACATGCAAAGGCTGAACAACTGGGCCAGCACAACACAAACTGAACTGATGGGAATCTACTTAGCTACAGACTACCTCAAAGAAAATGGAGGTAGGGTGATATTCTGGGACCCCCAAGGGGCTTTTTTAATCAATGAACAGTCCGTCAGGTTCTATGTCTAAAGTTGTCTGTGATATTAAAAAAAATTTGATAACTGCTATGGAGAACAACTTTCGTATTGAATTTGTGTAGATTCCGTCCCATATTGGAATGAGGTATCATGACCGTGCTGATAGACTCGCCAATGAGGCATACAAGAAAGAATATGTTGACCGTGACCTTGGCCTTGTCAATGCTGTACTTAAAAACATTGAAGTCAAATTCATGAACCCTGATCTAGAAGAACTGAGAAATGCAGAGAGACCTGATAGTTGTAGCATTAGTAAATATGACAAATTTTGTGACAAGAGGTATCGGTATGGCCAGCTTAAGGACAGAACCAGACAATGCAATGTAGTCGTGGCCAGAATTAGGCTAGGATACAGACGCATCAGGCAAGTTAGTGACGCTGTACCCTTACCGGAACATTCAGAATGTAAACTTTGTGATAAACCTTTAAAGCATACACTTGAACACTATATTATTGAATGTGACACTGTCAAAGACTTCAGGCCAACTGGCTTATTGTATCATGAACTATGTAATTATCACATTGAATCATGAGTGCTTGAGGATATTCTTGCTGTTTATCCAAAATTTGCTAGCCCACATTGATTAGTCCTCAAATAGAATATGACTTCTACTGTATATGAACCACTGTCCTGCATGGCAGTGAACAGTGATAGAACCCACATGACTCTGACCTATCTAATTTACTATAGGACTAGGCGTGTGTCTCTGTCTGTCTGTCTGTCTGTCTGTCTGTCTGTGTGTGGTGGAGGAACCGCCGTTTTCTCCGCCCCATAACAATGCCTTCTGCTGACCCCGCCACCAGTGTTGAGTCCTATACCCTTCCCAGTGATCAAGTCCCTCGACGCTCAGAACGGATCCAAAAGAAAAGGTCCGCTCAAGACTTTGCTATGAGCGTATAGGGGGGAGGGAGGTGTATGTATATTCTGTATGCTGTATTTATATTATGCTATGTATATTATGTATGTGCTCCATTTATGTATTATTTATTTAGCCTAGCTAGCAGCGTGTGGCAATGTAATTACCATGTCCCACATGCTTAATTAATGTGCCTGGCGACGTATGGAAGCTGTTAATGTGTCACTTGCCATACGTCGTCTATAGAGCAGTTGACCAGCGGACAGGTTGAAGAGCACTACTCCCCTTGTGTACATATCTCTTATCCAGTAAATAGAACCTACAAACATTATACAGGTGTTTGTGTTCGCTCCTGTATATTGAACTTATTACCCAGAACACGAACAATAACAACCACGACTATGATCATAACCACGACTATGATTATAACAACCACGACCATGATTATAATAACCACGACCATGATTAAAACAACCACGACCATCTGGAAAACAATGTCGCTGTACACTGTCAGCCGGGCGGCGGTTGCGCGCTCGCCAAGCACGAGCGTTCGAACTTTCATGCCTCGGTAAACTGTACCAACGGACTCTCCACCGGGCACGAAGGGCCCACGATCACTTGTATATACTATATATATGATCTATTTCCTTCTGTATGAACCTCTGTCCTGCATGGCAGGACCTGAGTGAATTACTCAGAATAAGTAAAGAGTACTCCATGCTTTGCCAATAAAATTGTTAACCGGTTAACCATCTTCCCTCCTCCCTCACTCACATCTTCCTCACCTTCCCTCTCTCTCAGGTGTACAAAGAAAGAAAAAAAGGAAAGAAGTGAGTAAATAGAGTTATGAAATAAAAATAAAAGGGATAACAATAATATTTATTACAAAGTGAACCATATCTCCCTACCATGTAGCAGGGTGGGGAGGACCACTGTTCGACACAAGTGCAATTTTTTAGATAATTTTAGTTCCCTACAGCTGAAGACACAGGTACGGAATCTGCCAAAGGCTTGAAATGCGCATATGATACAATGTTGAATCTTTCCATAAATGTCCGCATTGGTGGACAGGTCGGAGCCAAGGTACTGAAAGTGAGTAACATTAGAAACAGTAATACTCTTAAGCTGCATAGATGGTGGACGAGTGGTTGAACCAGGGGCAGGTTAAAAGAGAATCTGAGTCTTACGTGCATTCACCTCAAGGCCGAAGTGTGCATACACATATATGTAGGTGTTTAGGATCTACTGTAATTCGTGTGCAGTGTGAGCAACGAGGGTGAGGTCATCTGCATACTAAATTCAGTGGTAGAAGCTGCCTACCAAGAGGCGTCTTATGTTGAACAGTCCCTTCATCCTGGCACGAATAAGGAAAGCAGCCAAGAAAATGAAAGAGAGAGTTTGTGCTAGTACACATCCTTGTTTTGCCCCTGTTTGGATGGGGAAGAACTCAGACTAGGTGCCATTGTGCAGGACACTGCCGTTCATGCCATCGTGAAGTTGTTTCACAATAGCAATGAATTTTGTTGGGCAGCCAAGACAGCTGAGGATCCGCCAGAGGGCTTCCCTATTGACCGAGTTGAAGGCTTTAGTAAGGTCAATAAAGGTAGAAGTCACGATGCATTTCTCTGCACTTTTCCTGTATCTGGCGGGCAGCAAAGATCATGTAAGTGGTGCCACATGATGGTCTAAATCCGCACATAGAGTTTAGGAGGAAGTTTTTAGCCTCAGGAAGAAGGCTGTTTAAGAGGACTCGGGTGATAATCTTGCCAGCTACGGATAGCAGTGAGATCCTGTGGTAATTGCCACAGTCTGACCTGGCTTTCTTCTTCTTGTAGTTATTGACGATGGAGGCGTCTTAAAGATCTTGGGGATTTCCTCCTCCTATATATTCTCCAGGAGAGAGTGGAGATGGCTGGTAAGCAGACGTCCTCCTGCTTTATACCCCTCGGCTTGGATTCTATCAGGCCCTGTGGATTTGTTATTTTCCATCTGCAATCATGGCAGTATCTACCTTCTCCAGGGATGGAGGATAGCTGAGGTGGGTCAGCTGTGGGTACTGAGGTGGGTCAGCTGTGGGTGCTGATGTGGGTCAGCTGTGGGTGCTGAGGGGACCTGCTGGGTTGTCAGGACATCCACATCGGTGTTTCGGTTGAGCAGGAAATGGTAATGCTCTTTCCAGTGCTGACGGATCCCTTCTTCGTTTTTACTTAGAAAGTTACCGTCGGATGAACGGATGGGGGCAATGCCATGAGGAGTTGGGCCAAATTTTCTTTTAATGGAATTGAAAAATGCAAAAATTTTGTGTTTATCCGCAATTTTTTGCATGCCACACACTATATTTTTCCACTATTCGTTCATTAGCTTCCGAAGTCCTCGCTGGGACGTCACTTTCTCTGGTCAAGGCAGGCATCAGCATTGGTCTGAGACATTTGGTTGTTCTGTCAGTCAGTAAGAGTAGCACTGTTACTTTTGACGAGTACTTCGATTTTCAGGTCGATTTCATCCTGGTGTTTTCTTTTGATCTTACTGGAGGTCTCGTTACAGGTTTTTTGTGAAGATAGCTTTGATGGGATTTCATTCGGCACTCGGATTTTGGTTGTTTGTTGTTGTTGTAGTTGTTGAAAGCATGTGCTACCGCTGAATACTCCAGTCGCTTAGTGTTAAAGTCTCTACCTTAGCTGTTTTGGGGCGACGTGACGGGAAAGATTGGCTCTGATGACCCGATGATCTGAGTCACTGTGATCTGTGCCACTCATGGTTCTGGTGATGAGGACATCTCGGCGATCTCTTCCTCTGACAATGATGTAGTCAATGAGATACCAATGTTTGGATCATGGGTATTGCCAAGAATCCTTGAACCAATCGGCCTGCCTAAACAAGGTGTTAGTGATAGTGAGGCTATGTGCAGCTCACTTGCTGAGGAAGAGTAGGCAGTTGGATTACACTTGCCCACTCCATTTTTTCCTGTGGTTCCCTGCCATAAGTCAGCATCTCTGCCAACTCTGGCATTGAAGTCACCTAGTAGTACAACCTTATCTTCTGTAGGGATAGAGGTTAGTATTTTGTCAAGGTCGACATAAAAGGTCTCCTTGATTTCATCCTCTGCATCCAGTGTTGAGGCATATGCACTGATGAAGAAGGCATGGCGTGAGTAATTCAGTGGGACTAAGAGCGTCATGAGGCGCTCGTGGACCCCATCAGGCATTCCAGTTAGCTTATGTAGGATTAATTGGTGATTGGCAAAGCCAACTCCATAAATGCTATGTCTATGTTATACCAAGAGAACTCTTTTCCCACAAGGGCTATTGTTCTTTCGGGATGCTCATTTGTGCCAGCATCTAGGTGGGTCCTCACACTCCATGCAGTGACCATTAGAGGTTGTATGTATATATATATATATATATATATATATATATATATATATATATATATATATATATATATATATATATCATGTAGATCCACACTGGAAACGTGGATAAGATAAATGTTGATAAAATCACGGAGAAAGAAACAACGGGCACCTTAGTAT
>NW_024741901.1:9775858-9797445 GCF_018991925.1 Homarus americanus | reverse complement strand
TATATGTGTAGAAGTCCGTGTGCTTATTGCTAATGAAATATATATATATATATATATATATATCCACAATGAAACGTGGATAAGATAAATCTTGATAAAATCACACAGGGAAAAAGGAAACAATGGAGCACCTTAGCTTTCGTCTTTATTCAAGACATCTTCAGAGGGAACTGAATTACAAGGACCGAGAGAGGCTTAAGTGCAACGGGAGATCTTACTAAACATGAGGTCAGGTCATAAACATGACATCCACTAATCCGCACACCAGCACCACCACACACGCAAAGGAGCTTACTGTATAGTGGGGCAGCTAAATGCAATTTTTCAAGAGAATCATGCAAATGGTGATACAAGCACTAAATGTGGCATGGAAATTCTCTAATGGTTACTTGTCAAGTCTTGAATCGGCTGCTTGTCCAATTAACCAGTCCGTTCACAAATATTTATATTTGGGTTTTAAGTAACGAAACCCAAACGGTAGTTCCTTTGTTTTATTATAAAAGGTTGTAGATATAATTCCTGAGTGTATATCAACCGTAAGTCTCACTGTCTAGGAGTGAATGAGAAAGGGACGGCGTTTATGTATGATAAACGTTAGGTCACGTCCTTACGATATGAGTTGAGGTGAGCTACTGAAGCTTAGGGCATCGCAGTGCGTGCTTACAGAAATGCTGAGCTATGGGTCTCGCCCTCTTGGGTGAGTTGCCCGCTCACGTGTCCATCTCATGTCTTACTCATAGACAGTGGAAAGTTACAGGGTGGTGAATCTGAATATAATATCAGATGTATTGACCCATTTATATAATACGTTCTGTTGATGAGACAGGGGCCTATTACATCGCTCGGTCACCTACCAGCCGAGCTCCGTGAGGCCTAAATAACTCACAGAGTACAGTACATCCTAGACAACCCTAACCATGTTATAAACAGATATGTAGACACTAAGCTGGGGAAATTACTG
Source organism: Homarus americanus (assembly GCF_018991925.1). NCBI lineage: Eukaryota > Metazoa > Arthropoda > Malacostraca > Decapoda > Nephropidae > Homarus > Homarus americanus. The sequence goes on along the minus strand of NW_024741901.1, from coordinate 9,796,484 downwards.
TAGGGGTATTCTCTACTACAGGGGACCTAGACTTTTGTGTCGTACGGGTTAGTATATTATGAACAATGTTGAATTTGGATGATACTGCTCGGTAATAACAGAACAGGAACATAATTGCCAGAATTAACAGAATAGAGGGAATCGTAAGACTTGGTAGTGCAAATTCCCGTGACAGGTAAAATGGCAAGTTATTATTCAAATCAGCAAAATGTGTCTCGTTCAAGAAAGCTAAAACTTTTAATTTCTCTGATACTTTTTGAATATCCTTGATAGAGAAATTCATTATAGGAAGTGGAATTAAAGCAGACTTGAGTTTTCGATTTAACGCAAAATGCTGATGAGTAGGCAAGGTCCGTAATGTACTACAAGTGATTTCACAGTAATCAGGAGCCTTGTAATGCCCTTTCACAACTAGCTGCTTAACACCATTTTGGCATTTTAAAATTACAGTAGTGAGATTTGGAAAGAACAAATACTGCACATTGTGAAGGTGAGCGTGGAACACAGTCTTTAGACTAACTGGCCTATAACTGCATTGCGCTAACGCTGTGCGTACATTTGGTTGTATGACTGCCAATTCACATATTCCCTCTGCAGCAGGAATAAATGCAAAATTGTAGGCTGGACATACGTGTAGGTGTAGATAAGACGACTTACACCGTGACAGTACTTCAGAATCCTCTATTGATAACAATGAATATTCTTCATCTACTAAGAAAAGTTCTTTAGGCCTATCTAGGGTATACAGTGTGTCGTTCACAAACCAGGGGAAGGGTTCTAAATGCCATGCATTAAACTCATGTTGCCCTCGCATAGGAATGTGGATCAGAATTGCATTGTGCGTGAGGGTTGACTCCAACAGTGGGTAATAATAGTGAACCTCATTGTCATTGAAAATAGGAGTTAAATGATACTGCAACTTGGCTATTTTTAAAGCTTCAAGAAGCGTCTGCACAGGCACAAGCTTCGCGTCCACACGTCCTATCCCGGCATCTACAATGCTGTCTATTAGTTCATTTTTAGAGGTTACAATTTTATGAACTGAAATTTCAGCAGCATGCAAATATTCTGTGAAGTAAAGGAGCCATTCTAACGTCGGGATTGCTTTCTGTAACCTAGTAACAATCCTCGAAACTTGGTTAGACTCCATTATGATTGCATTAACCTTTGATTCTAGAGCAGTAATCGCGTGAAAGGTTTGAGAAATAACACGATTCTGTTGAGATACAGCTTGAACGACAACGTCCATGAAACTATTGTCGAATTCATCGAAGCTGTGCTGAGACCATGAAGAATGTCCAATGCTGATTGTAGTTGGCCGTCGACGTTTTCCATCTGACGCGAAAGTACGAGTTAACTTCTACTCGCAGAACGTAGTTTCATACAATAGTCATTTGGGACATTTTGCTTCTGAACAGTCTGTAAGGATTTATCAATCATATTATCATCAACTGGAGGTAAGACATTTATCTTGGTTTTCTTCAGACGATCCGCGTGCACGACATCTGCGATCTGTGCATTAGGCTTCCATATTTTGAATTTGTTGCCTGCTTCTTTTGAGATTATGCGGAATGGACCAGAAAATTTCGCCGAAAGTTTGGAGTTCCTTTCAGGTTCCTGTAACATAACAGCGTCCCCAACGTTCAGTGCGATAGGTTTAGCATGTTTATGTTGTTTGATGATCATTTCGGCGCGTGACGCCGCTAGCTGTGATCGTACTTGGTTATGAATTTCTGTAAAGACATAAATTTGTTTTGCCGCAAAATCATCCGTATTATATACCAGGTATGGCGCCTCTGTAAGGATGTCGTAAGGCAGACGTTTATCTGTACCATAAACAATATAGTAGGGTGTTTTGCCCGTAGAGCTATTAATTGACCCATAAATAGACGCTGCAACCTGCGGTAACCAATCCTCCCATGCGTATTGAAAACCACTAACAATTGGACGCAGTATTTCTAGGATTTTACGATTGGTTCTTTCAACAAGGCCATTAGCCTGTGGATGATAAGCTGTCACAAAAGTTTGTTTAATTCCATATTATGCACATATATGCTCTATTAGCTCATTCTTGAACTCTGTTCCATTATCAGAGAGTAGAACTTTAGGCGTAGTATATGGACATATGAGATTCATCACTAATGCATAGGCTACTGCTTCGGCCGTTTTGCTTTTTAGTGGGACCAAGACCACGAACCTGGAAAAATGATCCACACACACTAAGACGTATCCTGGTCCCTCATGACTCATTGGGAGCTGCAACATATCAACAGCGACTGTGTCAAACGGACGGTCTGGTGTAGGATATTGTAGAATCGGGGCAGGTGATCCTGTTGATCCTTTATGTTGAGCACATGCCAAACAATTAGCTATGTGTAATTCTATGTCTTTCTTCATAGTGTTCCAGAAATACTTCTTTCGTAAATCCGCTAAGCATTTATCACGACCTTGGTGACATGCTTGTGGGACATCGTGGAACAATGTCATTACTGCTTTGCGCACCGTGTCAGGTACGACTATTTGAGACACATTACCCTCAGGAGATTTTCTCGTCCTATTGAGTATGTTATGTCGTAATTCAAACTGACTTAAGGGAAGAAATAACTTGGGGAGTTTAACATCCACGCCCGATTCGAGAGCAAAAATAACAGCTGACCAATATGGGTCGCGTCGTTGCTCATCTTCCAGCTGCGAAAGAGTGAATGCTGATACAGGCATTACTGGTGCTATATTTCTTGACAGAGCGTCGGCGACAACATTCGCCCTCCCAGGTAAATACCTAAATTCGGGGTCAAACTCTTGAATTGACAGATACCAGCGTGCTAATCTGCCTGATAAGTTTCTGTCATGGAACAGTTCGGTGACTGCCGCATGATCAGTAAAAACAGTTATCTTGTAGCCAAAGATAATGTCTTTGAACTTCTTAAGTGCCCACACAACGGCTAACGTTTCTAAATGCGTCACCGAATAACGTGTTTCAGCATCGATTAGTTTGCGACTTGCAAATGCTATCACTCTAAACTTCCCACGCGTGTCCTCTTGCATGAGCACTGCTCCGACTCCAATTCCGGAAGCGTCAGTACAGAGAGTGAAAGGTTGAGTGTAGTCTGGGAATGCTAGAACCGGGGCATTGGTTAGCGCTGTCTTCAATGCCGTAAAACTTTCCTCGTGTTCAGCATCCCATATGAACACTGCATCTTTTTTGAGCAACCTCGTTAGGGGCGATGCTAATGTTGCATAGTCCTTGATAAAGGAACGATAATAACCAGATAATCCGAGAAAGCTACGCACATGATCATTTGAGGTAGGACGCGGGAACTGAGATACAGCTTTGACTTTATCATTAACTGTGTGTATGCCCTCACCGTCGACTACATGACCAAGGAAATGGATTCTGGATTTTAAAAACTCGCACTTTGAGAGTTTTATTTTGAGGCCTGCTGTGGAAAGTTTGGCCAAAACTTCACTCAGTTTAATCAGATGGGAATCGACGTCCTTACTGACTACTATTAGATCATCCAAATAAGCGCAGACTGTGTTACCAATTAGTCCGGCAAACAGGGTGTTGATCATTCTTTGACATGTTAGTGGGGCATTTCTGAGACCAAATGGCATTCGTAGAAACTCAAAGTGGCCTAGAGGCGTGCTAAATGCCGTGATTTCTCGTGATTTTTCATCGAGTGGTATTTGCCAATACCCACTAAGCAAATCTAAGTTGCTAAATACCGCATTATCCTTGCCTAAGGATTGCAATATGTCACTCAAGATAGGCATTGGGTACCTATCAGGGATTGTTTGATCATTTACGCGCCTGAAATCTATGACAGGGCGCCATCCACCATCCTTTTTCGGGACGAGGAATAATGGGCTATTAAAGGGGGATTTTGAGTGTCTAATGACATTCTCATCTAACATACCCTGTACCATATCTTGCACTACAGCGCGCTGGCTATGAGGTAGTCTATAAGCTGGTACGTAAATAGGGTTGGTTCCTTCCTTTAACGCTATATGATGGGATGTTAAATCTGTCTGACCTAGCGTTTCCCCTGGCAAGGCTACTATATTTCTGTAGTCGGCAAGCAGCTCTAACAGGCGTGTCTTGCCCTGTGGATGATCGATCACCTTAACATGTGGCGCTATTTGATCTATCCTGGCCAGTCGAGTCTGTTGGCAATTCGCAACAATACCTCGAATTGGGAATTTATTTGGTTGCACTTCGACATTGTTGTGATATACTAGAAAATCACACATATAACATCCTTTATTTAAGATTCGTGATATTGTGAAATTGCTGCCGCAATCCCGTAGACTTGTGTGTGTGTGTCTCACAGTAGACACAGCTGATTCCAAGGTCCGGTGACTGGGTCAATATTCACAAAAATCCTGAGTACAGCAAACCGCCGCTAATGGTCACACAACGTCATCCACATCACCATACCTCAGAATGCTGAGACCATCTCTCAGACCGGGTGTGTCATCATCACTAGGGTGGGTGCTGGGTGCTGGTAACTGGGGGTTGTTCACGCCATACGAAAGAATTTTGTTGACAGGATGTTGATTGATGAGTAGTCACAACAACTGCAGTCACGTCCTGTCACACCCTGGGCAGTGAACGAATCATTTGCAGAAACTAATGTTCACTTCAGCTCACAGGATTGTTGCGTTGGTGAATTCCTCATTCTGGTAATGGAGAGTACTCTTCAAAATTGCAGGTACTATCTTCCAACTCTTGCTGCTGTAATCACGCTGGGAAGGTGTGTGGTTGAGGTCGAGAGATATCTCTGACGCATGATCCGCCTTCCTCTTAATAGGATTGGTAGACAACACTTTCGTCCTAGCGGTGAGCATAGGTTCAGAATGACTCATTGCTGTGTAGGAAACACCTTTAAACGTAACACTATTATTACGTGGATGAACATCTATCATGTTCTTTCGAAGAGTTGGTAGACCAAGTAACCCGTCAGCTGGCAAATTGAACTGCTGAACTATATAAAAGTCCGCGTAGAAGGGAGAACCACGTCTTGAGAATCTGAGTGGTAACGTCACCATTCCTTTGATGCTCAGCTGAGTACCTGAAACTCCTTCGAGCTCAGCGTTACTAGGCCTCCATTTGAATTTGCGGTGAGGGAATTTACGTTGTAACTCGTGATATGATGTCAAGGCCAATACATTAGCGCAAGCACCTGTGTCTATATCAAGAGCCAATCTGGTATTATCCACTCTCACCGGCACTGACAACACTTCCACTTTGCTAAGCGCCGCTACTAATGAGGCCGCTATAGAAGTGCTGTGAGGAGGGGTGGGAATTACCCTATCTATCCCTCTCCATGCTGTGGTGTGCGCTGGTCTTCCCCCGATGACTTGTCCTGGGGACGTTTCTGCTTGCGCCTATACGACACCTCCGTTTCACTTAGGTCCACTCCCCTAGCCTTTATTAGTATATCGCACTCATGTGAACTATGAGATGTCGATTTGTGAAGAGCGCACCATTTGCGCACTGTCTGGGTAGGAGGAGGAGGTGCTGCTTTGGCTACCTCTCTGTTTGACCTTGAGAATGGCTTTGCACCGGGTGTGGCCTTAAAATTAGCACTATTACCTCGGAGCTGAAAACAATCTTCCATTACGTGGCCACGTTTATTACAATGTGCGCATCGTAACGATGTTTTCTGTTTATATGTTAGGCGGGGAGGAGCGATCGGAGCTAAGTGTGTCGCATAAGGAGTCTGGAGGTGAGGCATCTGTGGCATCTGAGACGGCTGGGGTTGTGGTGACGTCACTGAGGGCTGCGCCAGTAAGGGGCCCGTAGCCTGGGGACAGAGCTTGTTTGCGTATTCCACCATATCCAAGGGTGGTTCATACTGTACTTCCTGTGCCCGGCTATATAAGGGAACACGGACGGAAAGAAGAAAACTTATTAGTTCTATCAATGTTTCCACATTTTCCTGTGGCATATCACCCCGTGAGTTGTACCAGCCTGATGACCGGAAGGTCGCTTGCATGTCCTGGCGAACCTCGGCCGCGATGTCAACAGCGTCAACGGGTGTTTCGTTTCGTATACCTGGAATACAGCGATCCAACCATCTGAAGATCCATTGCAGTTGGCCCAGCTGTGACCTACCCCCAAAAATCCCAATTAGCGTTCGCTTGAACTTTTCATAGTCAGGGCTTTGTAAACAAAACGCATTTAAACGACTGCCTGCATAGGAACCCTGCGTTATATGGGAACGTACATATGCTTTCTTTTCTTCGTCAGTCGTTGTGCGACTATTGCGCATGCTATCTTCACATGCACGAATAAAATGTGCGACCCTATAATCGTCTTGTCCCGTGAAATTTCGAACATAATCGCCGCGCTGCATGATATTAATAACATTTTCAGCTTTAGGTGTGGTAGTAGTACTGGTGTGAGGGTTAGAGGACGCTATTGTAGTGTTAGTATTAAGCAAGTTAGTATTCTTACTCTTAACAGAAGGCTGGGTTAAGGTTGTTACTGATTTAGCAACAGACACACTATCACCTGTAACAGGGGTAACTGCTTTAGTATACTTAGGTGAGGTACTATAGTGATTACCAGACCTTAGGGTACGACGGTTTAAGTCGTCAAATGATTCGTCAATAACTTTCTCACTACTTCCTACCGAATCATTTAACTGTGTTCCATACTCAAAATCTATGTCAGTCTGGGCTTGATCATCGATGAGTTGGATGTCAGCAAACAGTTGCGCTAGGGGTTCGATTTCATCTACATTAGACATGGGAAACTTAGAAATTATCTATTAGCCCCCTTGGGTCAATGAATACTTAACAGTAAGTAGATCACTTGCCCCTCATTTACAAGACAAATGAATATGAATTGTAGTTAATTATTAAACTATCAATAAGAAGACAGACACTTACAAACTACTGTAAATTATAGGATTTCAATACATTAATCTTACATTCGACACTTTGTCATTGAAATAATCCTATCCGACTAACCTATCAGTGTGAAGATATCTCTCGAACGTGTTCATGTGTGTAGAACTATGTAATTTAAATACCTATTCATACAGAATAGTACATCTGTATAGAAAATGTGATCCTTCAAAAGTTCTGAGTGGAGTGGTGGGTGGAGTGTGGGCGGGGCCTCTTCCTAGGATGCGTGCGCTGCTGCTGGTTTCCTTGGCAACGAGAAGACGCTTCTGCTTTGGTGAGAGACTAGTCCAATTGAATTAGGTGAGTTCCTCCTACGGCAATCAGAAAACTGCTGATGATTGGTTATCACACTGTTCTTTGCTGGTTCGCTGGCGAAACTGCCGTATGCCAAGTCTTCACAGTCCACGTATATATGGAGATCTGTATGATGACACCGGAATTCGTAATTCGCGCTGACGACACAACAATACTGCCCAGCTGCTAGTGAAATACCAATTGAATTCCAGGCTACGAAACTGTTTTTCAACACTGCAACACTGTAATGTCTAGGGAATGCTGAGTGAAGTCTATCTCAACCGGCTCAATCTGGATATGTACCAACAGGCTGTAATCTATGTATATTACGAATTCTGCACGTATTTGTATGTGGCAGAGATAAGGAGCGCTCACTACATATCGTCTCAATACGGGATATAGTTTTAAACACTAGGATTATGTAACGCGTCACTGCTGTGTGGTTTCTTGTTTTTCACAAAACACAGACGGATGATACGACTACCAGTTTGAAGAATCCGTACACACCGCTTGCCACCTATATGAATCGGCTGCTTGTCCAATTAACCAGTCCGTTCACACATATTTATATTTGGGTTTTAAGTAACGAAACCCAAACGGTAGTTCCTTTGTTTTATTATAAAAGGTTGTAGATATAATTCCTGAGTGTATATCAACCGTAAGTCTCACTGTCTAGGAGTGAATGAGAAAGGGACGGCGTTTATGTATGATAAACGTTAGGTCACGTCCTTACGATATGAGTTGAGGTGAGCTACTGAAGCTTAGGGGCATCGCAGTGCGTGCTGAGCTATGGGTGAGTTGCCCGCTCACGTGTCCATCTCATGTCTTACTCATAGGCAGTAGAAAGTTACAGGGTGGTGAATCTGAATATAATATCAGATGTATTGACCCATTTATATAATGCGTTCTGTTGATGAGACAGGGGCCTATTACAGTCTGCCTGATTGGCCATTTGAAAATTTAAGATGGCGGCTTTTTTTCAAGATGGCCGCCATATTGACCTTCAAAAGTTGATTTTTCTTATAGAAATTGATGTAGTTGGTCAATGTGAGTGATCTTGGTGTCGATATGTATGTTTTCAAGCATGCTTAGATGATTTTTTTTATAGTTTTAAGTCGATTGTAACATTTTTATCCACATAAAATAACACTTCTAGTAAAAAAATATAACAAAAAAGAACTTACTAAAAAAAAGTACTCACTATTAGCAATGGTTTCTGTGACTTCTCCTGACAGTACATCTTTGTGCATTTACTGCTGTTCTCATATGCAGCTGAAAAGTGCTATGCAGGAAAGTAGGGGATCAGCTCTGAGAGTGCTTCAAGGTAGAGTTTGAAATTGCCTTCCCTGAATGAACGGATCAACATGAAGATGGTGAGCTCCATGTCCAGCACAAGGTTCCAGAATTGGAACTGTGAACTCTCAAGCCTCCGTTGTTTACACCAGTCTTCATAGCTCAAAGTTGACCTTTCAGACTCATCAGAGCAATAGTCCTGGTATGCCTCCTTCATCGGTTTGTACAAACTGCATGCTGTGACTTGATGTGCTAGTCTTGTCTTAGTTACACTTGATACAGACAGAAAAGACTGTGCTGTACCAGATGAAGCCACTCCTGCTTCAACAAGGGAACCGGTCTTGTAGTAGCGTTCCTAGTGATCTCAGTGCAGCCATCTCTATGTGAAATCCCCCGAACATAATAACATACCCCTCTTCTCCGTACTGAGGCCAATGCCATTAGATTTGTTTTGCCAAGGCATACAGTGGCTGGTCAGCAGCTATGACTGTGATCTGACCTGGGTTAGTAAAAGCCACTGCATCACGAACCTTTTCCATGACATGTTTGATGGTTGCCACAGAGTGTGCCTGATCTCGAAGCAGGGGAAGCAGAGACGTAATGCTCACTTCAAATGGCTGTCTCCTCTTCTGTGCTGCATCGTGAGCTACCCACGTGATGCAGACTTCATCTGCCACATCCTCAGTGAGCAAGACCTCTTCCAGCCAAGCATACTCTTCCTGCAGGTGTGACTGGATTGACTCAGGTGCTGGCAATGACTGAGATGCTACCAAGGGAGGATTGGGATTCTTCATAATATAAGCTGGTCGTACATTGGTGAATGCCTCTGGAAGCTCAGGAACTTTCTTGACCCTCGTATCTGCATTCCGTCTGAGTGGCTCACGCTCCTCACCAGCCTGCTCAAGGCTTGGATGTTGGAAGATGGACACACTGGTCCCTTGGAAGGACGTTTTGGCCGTAGTCGCAAAGGGGTTGTGGTCAATGTTGTCCACTGCTGAAGTCGTGAACAATTGCTTCCTCAAGATTGGTGGACACACCACTCCATCTTCCACATACTAGCATACAACTGCTTCTCCTAGCTGGGCTGTTAATTGTAAAACTCTGTCATATGAAATGCTGACCCCATTTTCATGCAGCATGTCCATGAGCTGCCTCTTTCTTGTCTTAGCAAACACAGACATGCCGACGTAGATAGCAAAAGGTGTCTCATGGTCCTTGTAGTGTCTGTGGATTTGTGTTCCTACCTTGTAGTTGGCAAAGCAATTGTACTGTAAGAGCTGTGACATAGATGGGTTAGACTTCGATGCGCCATGTTGGAGTTGGGATTTGATATCTGCACCATGTTTGATCATGCATTCAAATTGAAGCGGTGATGGTGGAGCAGCCTGTTCAATGCATCTTTCATGAAATGTACTGCTGAAGTGTGACTTGTGCTGAAGCATGTCCCGTCGTATCATCCCAGCAGCCTTGGCCAGATGGATCGCGTCACTGTATTTGCTTGCCTGTGCCAGGTTTGAGCCAACATCCTTCTCAAAGGCCAGTAGGATATCTGTTCCTTGGTGATGAGCTTGCGATCCAACACCCAGTTGCTCAAGTCTCTGTCTGTAGAGTGTGACCAGGTCAGCAAGTCTGAAAATGGGTGGTTCAGTACCTTCACTAGAAGCTTTCATCTGAGTGATGTAAGTGACCAGTTCAGAGAAAGCAGTTGGGTATGCGTCCTTGTTCGGATGAAGATCTTGTGCTTCTTCTTGCTCAGGAGCATTTCGGTGTGTTCTTTCTCGGTTGTAAAGGCCTGCCAGGCAGCGAGGGTGATACTTTAGTTCTTGTGCCAAAACATCTCTCCTGCACTTAGTTTGGCAAGGAGTTTTGCATCGCAAAGTGTCTTCGCACGATCATTTAATCTTTTAGTAAGTTTCATTGTCATTGCATGTCTTATGTCATCTCCCGAAGCTTCTTCCTCACATAGAAAGCATTCTGTTGCTTTGGTGTCTCTAGCCATTCGTGGTATCTTGCTACTGCCGCTCACCTCTGTAGCAACTGCAGAGGTTCGCCTTTTTTGAGCTCTATTTAACTTTGTGTTGATGAACAGAAGTCTGCAAGTCTCATGATACTGTGCCGTGTTTCTCCTCAAGGTCTCCTCTAGCCCATCATCTTCAACAAGTCTTGCAGGGTCAAGCTTGATTGGCAGTGCATTGATTGAATGAAATAGAGGCATATTCCTTGCCAAGCTCTTGTAACCGTCATCTCCTTTTTTGGCAGGATTTGCATGTGGAGACTTAAGATCTTCCGTCTTATCCTGTTGACAAAGACAACACTTTGCCCAGTCAGTGAGGAATGATTTGTTGGTAGATTTTGTGTCCATAACTATTTTTGATCTTCAGGGCCGAGGGTTTATCCTTTTACCACCCCGATGAGCACTTTCTTGTATGGGATACAACTAGGTTCATGCCTTTTGCCCTACACCTAGTCCGATCGTTCATCCAGTGGCATTAATCCCGTGCGATCTGTACTCCATCCAGATAACTAAAACCCTGTTATCCTCGGCTCGGCTCTCCCGCTCTGGCACATCCTGTCAATTCAGGTGCGGCTGCTTAACTGATTTGGGGTTGGTTAAGCAGCATTTGGGACACTAAGTTGTTGCTGTATGACCTGCTTTTTCTTAGCTGACACTGAAACCTATGCTGGGTTGCACAGCAGTGATGTCACCAGTGTGCCCTGTTAGTGCCCGACAATCACTCCCTCACATGTAGAGACCCTCTGCATGCTACCCTCACCTAGTTGGAAAAAAAACGTAAAACCAGTACATAAAACCAGTCATAAATAAGACAAATATATATCTGAGAGTATCAGAAATAGAAAAAATCCTCTGAGCATGCTTGAAAACATACATATCGACACTAAGATCATTTGGGTTGACCAACTACATCAATTTCTAAAAAAAAAAATCATCTTTAAAAGGTCAATTTGGCAGCCATCTTGGATTTCCAAATGGCCAATCAGGCAGATTTACCAACTATCCCCTAGGGTATGATCATGACAAATTTCATGCTTGTATCACCATTTGCACGATTTTTCCATTATCCGCTCTACTATTAAAAGAAAGGGCGACATGACTAGTTCAGTTAAGTCAGGTAAAAAATATGGGACCCACTAATCATCTATCCTACATCTAACCCCAATGCTTTCAAAGCATTTTTAACCTTGGGCCACTGACAAATAAATTTGGGTAACATATCAGTTTTGTACTGACCAAGGTTTATAGAATTCAATTCCCTAATCAAACTAGCTTCAACCAAAAGTCTGTTTTCCCAATCCACGGGATGATTATTGTTCCTAACATGAACGAACAGTGCACTGCTTTCAGATGCTGTTCTCATATTGTACTTGTGCTGTTTAATTCTGAGTTGCAATTTCTTCCCAGTCTGTCCTACATAATTTCCATTACAGTTGCTCCATGGAATGCAGTAAACACTTCCATTTACATTCAAGGTTGGGCTATTATTGATTAATATATTGGTAATAGTTGAGTCATACGTTAAGACAACTTTAAATTTAATAATTTAGGGGACTGACCTAACGGGACAAATTCGTTGCGATAAGGCAGGGTTAAAATATTCTTAAAATGATCCCTTCCATTTCTTGATATGGTTATCATTAGATACGGTCATAACTATACATTTAAGGTGTACAGAAAGCCTACACAAGTAGACAGCTTCATACATTTTTTTATCGAGTCACCTCGACTCTACCAAAATGTCATTTTTTTTCTGCTATGTTTTTGAGATGTTTGCGTATTTGTGACGTTGAATTTATTGATGAAGAACTGAAAGACATTCAGTCCATTGCACAAAAACTTGGATACCCTTCAATGTTTGTTGATCATTGTTTAAAAGGGCTCAAAAATCCTTTCATTCTACTCAAACCAGGCAAATTCCTACATTTAAGAATATTTTGGCTCTGACTTGTCGCAATGAACTTGTCCCGTTAGTTCAGTCCCTAAAATTATTAAATATTTATGTTGTTTTTAAGTATGACTCAACTATTACCAATATGTTATTCAAGAATGGCCATAGGACTTTTGGGCGTTTATGAGATTTTAATGATGGTGAAAAATATATTGAGTTGGATGATGGCTGTACATGAGTAAATTATAAGAACATAAGAAAATATGGAGTCTGCAATAGGACGGCTGGCCTGTGCATGGTAGCTCCTGTCGAGAGTTACTATCACTCTCTATCATCCATGAATCAATCTAGCCTCTTTTTAAAACTTTCCAGCATTCCAGCACTTACTAAAAAAGTTGATAAGCTTGATCCACTAGTCCACAACCCTAATTGTGAACAAATTCCTTCCTATCTCCCTCCTATATCAAAACTTATCCAACTTAAATCCGTTGCTACGAGTCCTATCCTGCTCGGATATTATAAGAACTTTATCTATATCGACTTTATTGATTCATTTCACCCACTTAAATACTTCTATCATATCTCCACGCACTCTTCGACTTTCTAGGGAACGCAAGTTTAGTTTCTTTAGCCTATCTTGATAAGGAAGGTTTCTAAGTCCCGAACTCATTTTCGTCATTCTTCGCTGCACCGACTCCAGTGAATTGATATCCATTCTATAATAAGGACACCAGAACTGAACCGCATAATCGAGGTGCGGCCTGACTAACGCAAGATATAGTTGCAATTGGACCTCTGCACTCTTATTACTTACACTTCTAGATATAAAACCTAATACTCTGTTTTCCTTCTTTCGAACATTAAAGCACTGTTTTCTAGGCCGTAGGTCCGGGCTTACAAGTACCCCTAAGTCTCTTTCACAAGTCGACCTCTATAGGTTGATGTTGTTAAGGCTGTATACATTGACAGTATTTGTTCTTCCAATATTAAGTACGCTGCACTTGCTGGTGTTGAATTTAATTTGCCATTTTTCTGACCTCTCCTGCAGCTTATTTAAATTATCCTATAGTGCATTTGCATCCTGCCCTGAATTAATCTGCTGCCCTATTTTGGTGTCATCCACAAACTTGCTTATGTTACTGCTGATCCCAGTATCAAGATCGTTTATGTAGATTATGAACAAGAGTGGGCCCAGTACTGACCCCTGGGGACCCCACTGGTTACATAGCCCCACTCAGATTTAACACCATCTTCGCTGACCCTTTGTGTTCTATCGATGAGCCTTGATTTTATCCAATTTAAAACTTTCCCCTCGATACCATGAGGGGAAAGTAGTTAATAGTAAGTAGTTAATAACTTACAACCATGGATGTATAATGAAGAACATTCATTATTCAGTGACCTGTAGAGGTTAGAGGTTGCTCATAAGGTTAAGCGCTTAGCGATAGACCAAACACCCGGCTTCAGTCGTGCGGATGTTTAGTCGTATCCGAGTGTCGCAGTATGATGCAACCTTCACTCTAAGTTGTAGATAATTCTTTAAACACTCAATATATTGCTCATTTGTGGTAAATAGATACTTTGCTTTACTCTTGTTATGCGTCAAGTATGTTAGATAGTTAGTTAAGTAATATATATATATATATATATATATATATATATATATATATATATATATATATATATATATATATATATATATATATATATATATATATATATATATATATATAATCAACGACCTCACCAGCCAGGACTCGAACCCTTGACCTAATGCATGGGACCAGGGAACGTACCGACCATACCACAAGAGCACTAAAAGCAGTCTAGACTATGTGATATTTCACACAAAGCCTGTTCATCGAGGTGATGGCGCCGTGAACCTCTCATTGGGAACTGCCCGTGCTGCTTATGTGGATGTCAGTAGCATTTTACCGAATCCAGCTGGTATGAAACACGAGGTACCATGTATGCTTCATTTTTAGTCCATATAACACGCGGACTTTGAACATATAATCAACGACCTCACCAGCCAGGACTCGAACCCTTGACCTAATGCATGGAACCAGGGTACACTACCGACCATACCACAGGAGCACTAAAATCAGTTCTAAACTATGTAATATTTCACACAAAGCCTGTTCATCGAGCTGATGGCGCCGTGAACCTCTCATTGGGAACTGCCCATGCTGCTTATGTGGATGCTACTGGAAACAATATGGAATGGATATGTACATACATACATACATACATACATACATACATATATATATATATATATATATATATATATATATATATATATATATATATATATATGTAATATTCAGAAATTTCAGTGTAATTTCAAACGCCGCGCCATTGGAGAGACTGAGTTCAAGGTCGTCCGAGGGAAGACCGGCTCTCGCACGTAGCGAGAGTTTGTGGAACTAGGCCTATGTGATACTAAATGTAATTTACCGAATTAATATGGAGGCGAATTATGAAACTAAATATCAGTTATTAAATTAAAAGTTTTGAAAGATCGTTTATCAGTCTGAATAATGCTAAGGATGTCCCATGAAAGTTATTTGTTAGGCGGAAAATATGTCACGTAAGCCTAAGCTAACCCTTGAGAGGACACGAGGCTGGCTAGTCCTCAGTCACGCGAAAGCATTCGGTCCAACAAGCCGTCCCTGTGCGTCCGTCCACAGAAATAGTCAAGTGGCCAAGTCACCTGTGTTGCGCTATTGCAATATAACAAGTAAGTCTCACTCGATTTCAGATACGGGTTAGATAGGGCAGTGATAGAGTTATCAAGAGCTAACAGTGAGTTAATTTCAGGGTTTCCGTCAGAACCCACTTGACTGCGAGAATGATGACTGAGAGAGATTGACTGCCGTTTGAGACTGCCGTTGATGATTGAGGATTGGCGATTGTCGCCGTTGGACCGATCAGTGTAGGCCTGTCACTGTTTAGCGGGGTATCAAAGGATGTCTTGAGTGAATCTAGCAGTCTGGGTGCCCAGCTAACGACGGGATGATCGTTGGGGTCATCAGTTCTCCTCTATCTCCGCTCACAGTACCACATATCTCAAGCAGCTTAGTGAAACCTGTGTGTATATTATGTATGCTGTATGTATATTATGTATGTATATTATGTATGCTGTATGTATATTATGTATGTGCTACATTTATATACACTAGTTATTCAGCCTAGCTAGCAGTGTGTGGCAATGTATTTACCATGTCCCACATGCTTAATTAATGTGCCTGGCGACATATGGAAGCTGCTAATGTATCACTTACCACATGTCGCCCGAGAGGCTAGTTGACCCCCCATACTGAGTAAGGAGCGCCACCTTCCTTGTGTACCTTCGTTTATCCAGTAAATAGAACCTACGAAAACTCTACAGGTGTTTGTGTTCCCTCCTGTAGATAGAACTTGATACCCAGAACACATGCATGGCGCAGTGTGTCATTTTACTGAACCATTATACAAGTGAAGTGTAAAGTTTGTGGCAAGACCGGCTTATGGACCCCTGCTCTGTGTCAACCACCGCTAATGGCCGTCTCCTCCAAGAATTTATAGCAACTTTGAGCAGTGTCAGTGACAGTGATTTTCTGTGAAGTGTATAGTGCGTTGTGTGTTTAGTGCCATAACTGTGTGACCTTGTTCTAAAGGATTCCCAAGGTAAAAGGCATGTTCTGGGCATTTGTAAGGAGTAAATTTCAGTGCATCCTCCTCTCGCTATGTCCAGAGGGTAAGTGACGTGAGTCGCTGCCTCCACCCCCTCACAGCGAGACACTGCCCGAGAGGCGCGCACAACCACACACACGTACGAACACACTGACTGCGGCCATTCCTTTATATATATTTTATATATATATAATCTACTTATCTGTGCATTTAATTAATTTTTTGTCTCAGATCTTGTTGATACGACGGGCTGACCGGTCAACACTGATTTAAGACACAGTACACAGATTAAGTTTTTATGTCTCGTGTCTTACGCAGTCGTGGAACCACCACCTGGATGAGTCAGTCGGATGACAGCTCGGCAGAGATGGATGACCAGGCTGAACAGGACGCTCCAGCTCCCACCACATCGCGCAGCCCTTCACCTCGATCTTCAGCGTTGCCTCCAGAGATAATTGCTTTAATGAAGTTCATGAGGGATGAAAGGCGCGAGGACGAAGCTAACAGACTTGTGGAGAATGAAGAAAGAAGGCAAGCAGAGGCAGAGAGAGACCACCAACGGAGATTGGAAGACAGTGCACAGTTTGAAGCTTTGATATCTCGCCCCTGGCTCTAACACTGCCTCGATATTGACTGGTTCAGAGACGTCAGCAACGCTTTCTTCACCCCCCCCCCCAGCCCCACCTAAAGCGGCTGCTCAAACACCGCCCATCTTGAAGCCTGATGTGAATTTCCAGACTTTTCGTGAATGGCGGCGACGGTGGACCGATTATGCTACAATGGTGGATCTCCAGAGTTTGTCACAGCCTAAACTAACTTATTCAGCTGCATATATGCCTGTCCTTGGAAACTCAACGTGTCTTGGAGCATACGTTGCAGGTACCTCCGACCTCTTCTTTGTCTGTAGAGGAGGTACTGGATATTCTACAACGGCACATCAAAGGGCAGGGGAATGAAGCTCTACGCAGGAGGGAATTGTTTAGCAGCAGACAGATGAAGGGCGAGACTTTTGATGCCTTTTATGTACGACTCAAGAGAGCCTCGGGAGAGGTAGATATATGCCCGGGTAACCACCAGCAGTGCGAGGAGACCCAGTTGAAGCAGGTGATCCTGATGGGTGTTAAGGACGAGGAGCTTGTCCAAGCCTCACCTGCCTCGACTCTTCCTCTTCTCTTAAGGATGTGTTGACAATATGTCGCTCCTATGAGGCTGCCAGGTGTGCCACCTCTGCCATCCGAGCTCCCCCTACAGCTGTACGCACTGTGTCCCGGTACAAGAAGGACAAGAAGTCTACCCCAACGCCTTCGCAACACCACGCCCACGCCCGGCTCCTTTTGTAACAACTGTGGTAAGCAGCACGGAACACAGGTGTGTCCAGCTGCTGAGTCTACCTGCAACAGTTGTGACCGTAAGGGCCACTGGTCACTCACAGTACTGTGCCCAGCCAAACGCGTCCAGTGCAATGTAAGCGGTCGTCTGGGCCACTACGACAAGAGTTGCCCTTCCAACAAACCCAAGGGACAGCGTCGGCGGAAGCAGCAGCGCCCTTCCACCAGTAAGGGCCGCCCACAGTCTTCCAATCAGAAGCATGACGACCCTGGACAACGCTCGAGCCATATTAGGAATGTGTGCTCCCCCTTGCATCCCAGGACCAAAGTCCCCCAGTACATCAGTGTCATCGTGACCTACGGCAGTGTGTCATCCCGTCTTCAGATGTTGCCCGACACCGGCGCTGATGCTACAGTCATCGGTCCCCAGCATTTGCAATGCTTGGGGCTCTCTCCAAGTGATCTAGGACCGCACCCCAAGGATCTCCGCTTGACGGCAGATGGTTCACAGATGGCCCCAGCCCTAGGCTCACTCCAAGCACAGGTCACCTTTGGCAACAGGTCGTGTCAAGCCTGGATTGATGTGTATAACGGTGTCCCGACTCCTTTGCTGTCCTACAGACATTGTCAAGAGTTGGCCATCATCTCCCAGGGCTTCCCCAAACCTATTCTCAAGGTAAAACACGCCAACAGGGTGCAAGAAGGGAGCAGCAACTACCCTGCTGCCGCCCTACCCCTACCTCTTGCCAGTGACACCTCTCCTTCGGATGCTCGGAAGTACTTCCTGAAGGAATTCAGCGACGTTCTGGTGACCAAGTCCGCTCTGGAATCCAAGCCTCTCAAGAAGATGGTAGGCCCCCCGATGAGGATCCACCTGAGGGACGACGCGAAGCCCTTCGCTATCTACACCCCTCGACTGGTCCCCCTGGCCTTCCGCGAGGCGGTCAAAAACGAGCTGGACTCCATGGTCGCCCAAGAAATTATTGCACCAGCCGGCGATGACCCGTCTCCATGGTGTCACCCTATGGTAGTCGTCGCAAAACCCAAAGGTGGTGTTCGGATCACCACTGACCTCTCCAAGCTCAACAGGCAGGTGTCTCGTCCTGCGCACCCTTCTCCCACGCCCTTTGCAGCTATACGCAGTGTGAACCCGAAGGCGCGCTTCTTCACGACGATGGACGCCCTGTGTGGATACTGGCAGATGGAGCTTGCCGAAGAAGACCGACCACTTACAACTTTCATTACCCTGCATGGACGTTACAGTTATTGCCGTGGCCCCATGGGATTCGCCGCTACAGGAGACGCTTTCTGCCTTCGAGGTGATATGGCTCTACAAGGTCTGGCAAACTGCGTGAAAGTGATCGACGACATACTCGTGTACGATGAGGATTACATGGATCACCTCTGCCGTATCTACGAGGTACTCAACAGGTGCCGGAAGCACGGCATCACCCTAAATGCCGACAAGT
Source organism: Homarus americanus (assembly GCF_018991925.1). Classification (NCBI taxonomy): domain Eukaryota; kingdom Metazoa; phylum Arthropoda; class Malacostraca; order Decapoda; family Nephropidae; genus Homarus; species Homarus americanus. The sequence continues at coordinate 9,777,602 of NW_024741901.1, read as the reverse complement.
TTGTTCTGGCCAGCTCCTCAGTGGACTTTTGTGGGTACACCCTCTCAGGGAATGGTATTGCAGCTGACCCGGAGAAGGTCCGCGCAATCACGGATTTTCCCACCCCTGCTAACCTCACCGACTTAAGGTCCTTCATCGGTCTCGTCAATTAGTTAGCAGAGTTTTCGCCGGACATATCTGCAGCTGCCCAACCACTTCGCCCCCTGATGAGCCTCAAGAGGACATTCCTGTGGACTCCCGACCATGACAAGGCCTTCCAGCAAGTGAAACAGGCCCTGTCTAGTCCACCTGTCCTCGCCACGTTTGACCCAGCCTTGCCGACGGTTCTGCAGACAGATGCCTCAAGCTTGTACGGCGTGGGATACGCCCTATTGCAGGATCATGGTGGAGGGCAGTTCCGGCTCGTCCGGTGTGGCTCGCGTTTCCTCTCTGACACCGAGACGCGCTACGCCACTATTGAGTTGGAGCTGTTGGCTGTGGTTTGGGCGATGTCCAAGTGCAAGTTTTACCTCATAGGCCTGCAACACTTTCACCTAGTGACAGACCATCGCCCGCTTGTTCCAATCCTCAACCACTACACGCTGGACGCCGTTGAGAACCCTTGCCTCCAGCGTCTGAAGGAGAAGCTCTCGGCGTACATCTTCACAGCAGTGTGACGTGCCGGTAAGGAGCTCTGCATCCCTGATGCCTTATCCCGCTCTCCTGTCAGCCGCCCTACTCCAGAAGACCATGTGCTCGACGCCGACCTCGCTCTTTCCGTCAGGACTGTGGTCACTCTACACGCCGTCCAATCCCTTCGTTCGGACCTGTCAACAGATGACGACAAGTCAATGGAGGACCTTCGAACAGCGGCCCGAGATGACCCCTCCTACGTCCGACTCGTCGAGTGTGTGAGGAATGGATTTCCTAGCAACCGCTACGACCTTCACAACACCCTGCTCCCGTTTTGGAAACTCAGTGATGAACTCTACTGCGACGGAGACCGTGTTCTGTACGGAGCACGTGTAGTTGTCCCTGCTGCCTCACGTCCCCACGTCTTGGCTCGCATCCACGACAGTCACCGTGGAGCTGAGGTCACCAGACGACGTCCACGACAGACTGTGTTCTGGCCCGGCATCGACTCCGACATCTCCAATGTTATCCGTGAGTGTGAGCCCTGCCAAGTATTACAACCCAGCCAGCAGCAGGAACCCTTCACGAGTGACGACAACCCCACCCGTCCCTTTGAGTCTGTGTCGGCCGACTTTTTCTCTGTGTCAGGAAAGTCCTTCCTTGTTATCGTCGACCGTCTCTCTGGTTGGCCGGTTGTCATCAAGTGCGGTAATGACACGACGTCTGCCGCCACCATCAGCAAGTTCCGCCACTACTTCCGTGGCGTGGGCGTTCCTGTACGCCTGCGAACCGACGGAGGGCCTCAGTTCACAAGCCGGGACTTTGCTGTGTTCCTTGACCGATGGGGAGTCCGGCATGTGTTGTCATCGCCCCATTACCCGCAGTCCAACGGCCACGCTGAGGCTGCTGTCAAATCTTTGAAGCACCTCATCCTTAAGGTGGCCCCTTCTGGGAATATTGACTGCGAGGCCTTTGACCGGGGTCTTCTTGAACTCCGCAACACACCTAACTACACCGGACGCTCCCCTGCCCAGGTTTTGTATGGACGCCCCCTTCGTTCTTGTGTCCCTGCTCACCCTCAATCCTTCTCCAAGGAGTGGCAGGCCAAGACAGAGGACTGTGATGTAAACCG
>NW_024741901.1:9726185-9775758 GCF_018991925.1 Homarus americanus | reverse complement strand
CTCCTGCACTTAGTTTGGCAAGGAGTTTTGCATCGCAAAGTGTCTTCGCACGATCATTTAATCTTTTAGTAAGTTTCATTGTCATTGCATGTCTTATGTCATCTCCCGAAGCTTCTTCCTCACATAGAAAGCATTCTGTTGCTTTGGTGTCTCTAGCCATTCGTGGTATCTTGCTACTGCCGCTCACCTCTGTAGCAACTGCAGAGGTTCGCCTTTTTTGAGCTCTATTTAACTTTGTGTTGATGAACAGAAGTCTGCAAGTCTCATGATACTGTGCCGTGTTTCTCCTCAAGGTCTCCTCTAGCCCATCATCTTCAACAAGTCTTGCAGGGTCAAGCTTGATTGGCAGTGCATTGATTGAATGAAATAGAGGCATATTCCTTGCCAAGCTCTTGTAACCGTCATCTCCTTTTTTGGCAGGATTTGCATGTGGAGACTTAAGATCTTCCGTCTTATCCTGTTGACAAAGACAACACTTTGCCCAGTCAGTGAGGAATGATTTGTTGGTAGATTTTGTGTCCATAACTATTTTTGATCTTCAGGGCCGAGGGTTTATCCTTTTACCACCCCGATGAGCACTTTCTTGTATGGGATACAACTAGGTTCATGCCTTTTGCCCTACACCTAGTCCGATCGTTCATCCAGTGGCATTAATCCCGTGCGATCTGTACTCCATCCAGATAACTAAAACCCTGTTATCCTCGGCTCGGCTCTCCCGCTCTGGCACATCCTGTCAATTCAGGTGCGGCTGCTTAACTGATTTGGGGTTGGTTAAGCAGCATTTGGGACACTAAGTTGTTGCTGTATGACCTGCTTTTTCTTAGCTGACACTGAAACCTATGCTGGGTTGCACAGCAGTGATGTCACCAGTGTGCCCTGTTAGTGCCCGACAATCACTCCCTCACATGTAGAGACCCTCTGCATGCTACCCTCACCTAGTTGGAAAAAAAACGTAAAACCAGTACATAAAACCAGTCATAAATAAGACAAATATATATCTGAGAGTATCAGAAATAGAAAAAATCCTCTGAGCATGCTTGAAAACATACATATCGACACTAAGATCATTTGGGTTGACCAACTACATCAATTTCTAAAAAAAAAAATCATCTTTAAAAGGTCAATTTGGCAGCCATCTTGGATTTCCAAATGGCCAATCAGGCAGATTTACCAACTATCCCCTAGGGTATGATCATGACAAATTTCATGCTTGTATCACCATTTGCACGATTTTTCCATTATCCGCTCTACTATTAAAAGAAAGGGCGACATGACTAGTTCAGTTAAGTCAGGTAAAAAATATGGGACCCACTAATCATCTATCCTACATCTAACCCCAATGCTTTCAAAGCATTTTTAACCTTGGGCCACTGACAAATAAATTTGGGTAACATATCAGTTTTGTACTGACCAAGGTTTATAGAATTCAATTCCCTAATCAAACTAGCTTCAACCAAAAGTCTGTTTTCCCAATCCACGGGATGATTATTGTTCCTAACATGAACGAACAGTGCACTGCTTTCAGATGCTGTTCTCATATTGTACTTGTGCTGTTTAATTCTGAGTTGCAATTTCTTCCCAGTCTGTCCTACATAATTTCCATTACAGTTGCTCCATGGAATGCAGTAAACACTTCCATTTACATTCAAGGTTGGGCTATTATTGATTAATATATTGGTAATAGTTGAGTCATACGTTAAGACAACTTTAAATTTAATAATTTAGGGGACTGACCTAACGGGACAAATTCGTTGCGATAAGGCAGGGTTAAAATATTCTTAAAATGATCCCTTCCATTTCTTGATATGGTTATCATTAGATACGGTCATAACTATACATTTAAGGTGTACAGAAAGCCTACACAAGTAGACAGCTTCATACATTTTTTTATCGAGTCACCTCGACTCTACCAAAATGTCATTTTTTTTCTGCTATGTTTTTGAGATGTTTGCGTATTTGTGACGTTGAATTTATTGATGAAGAACTGAAAGACATTCAGTCCATTGCACAAAAACTTGGATACCCTTCAATGTTTGTTGATCATTGTTTAAAAGGGCTCAAAAATCCTTTCATTCTACTCAAACCAGGCAAATTCCTACATTTAAGAATATTTTGGCTCTGACTTGTCGCAATGAACTTGTCCCGTTAGTTCAGTCCCTAAAATTATTAAATATTTATGTTGTTTTTAAGTATGACTCAACTATTACCAATATGTTATTCAAGAATGGCCATAGGACTTTTGGGCGTTTATGAGATTTTAATGATGGTGAAAAATATATTGAGTTGGATGATGGCTGTACATGAGTAAATTATAAGAACATAAGAAAATATGGAGTCTGCAATAGGACGGCTGGCCTGTGCATGGTAGCTCCTGTCGAGAGTTACTATCACTCTCTATCATCCATGAATCAATCTAGCCTCTTTTTAAAACTTTCCAGCATTCCAGCACTTACTAAAAAAGTTGATAAGCTTGATCCACTAGTCCACAACCCTAATTGTGAACAAATTCCTTCCTATCTCCCTCCTATATCAAAACTTATCCAACTTAAATCCGTTGCTACGAGTCCTATCCTGCTCGGATATTATAAGAACTTTATCTATATCGACTTTATTGATTCATTTCACCCACTTAAATACTTCTATCATATCTCCACGCACTCTTCGACTTTCTAGGGAACGCAAGTTTAGTTTCTTTAGCCTATCTTGATAAGGAAGGTTTCTAAGTCCCGAACTCATTTTCGTCATTCTTCGCTGCACCGACTCCAGTGAATTGATATCCATTCTATAATAAGGACACCAGAACTGAACCGCATAATCGAGGTGCGGCCTGACTAACGCAAGATATAGTTGCAATTGGACCTCTGCACTCTTATTACTTACACTTCTAGATATAAAACCTAATACTCTGTTTTCCTTCTTTCGAACATTAAAGCACTGTTTTCTAGGCCGTAGGTCCGGGCTTACAAGTACCCCTAAGTCTCTTTCACAAGTCGACCTCTATAGGTTGATGTTGTTAAGGCTGTATACATTGACAGTATTTGTTCTTCCAATATTAAGTACGCTGCACTTGCTGGTGTTGAATTTAATTTGCCATTTTTCTGACCTCTCCTGCAGCTTATTTAAATTATCCTATAGTGCATTTGCATCCTGCCCTGAATTAATCTGCTGCCCTATTTTGGTGTCATCCACAAACTTGCTTATGTTACTGCTGATCCCAGTATCAAGATCGTTTATGTAGATTATGAACAAGAGTGGGCCCAGTACTGACCCCTGGGGACCCCACTGGTTACATAGCCCCACTCAGATTTAACACCATCTTCGCTGACCCTTTGTGTTCTATCGATGAGCCTTGATTTTATCCAATTTAAAACTTTCCCCTCGATACCATGAGGGGAAAGTAGTTAATAGTAAGTAGTTAATAACTTACAACCATGGATGTATAATGAAGAACATTCATTATTCAGTGACCTGTAGAGGTTAGAGGTTGCTCATAAGGTTAAGCGCTTAGCGATAGACCAAACACCCGGCTTCAGTCGTGCGGATGTTTAGTCGTATCCGAGTGTCGCAGTATGATGCAACCTTCACTCTAAGTTGTAGATAATTCTTTAAACACTCAATATATTGCTCATTTGTGGTAAATAGATACTTTGCTTTACTCTTGTTATGCGTCAAGTATGTTAGATAGTTAGTTAAGTAATATATATATATATATATATATATATATATATATATATATATATATATATATATATATATATATATATATATATATATATATTTCATTTTTAGTCCATATAACACGCGGACTTTGAACATAAAATCAACGACCTCACCAGCCAGGACTCGAATCCTCGACCAAATGCATGGGACCAGGGAACGTTACCGACCATACCATAAGAGCACTAAAACCATTTCTAGACTATGTTATATTTCACACAAAGCCTGTTCATCGAGCTGATGGCGCCGTGAACCTCTCATTGGGAACTGCCCGTGCTGTTTATGTGGATGTCAGTAGCATTTTACCGAATCTAGCTGGTATGAAACACGCGGTACCATGTAGTATACTTCATTTTTAGTCCATATATATATATATATATATATATATATATATATATATATATATATATATATATATATATATATATATATATATATATATATATATATATATATATATAATCAACGACCTCACCAGCCAGGACTCGAACCCTGGACCTAATGCATGGGACCAGGGAATGTCCCGACCATACCACAAGAGCACGGTAAAATGCTAGACCACATGGCAGCACGGGCAGTTCCCAATGAGAGGTTCACGGCGCCATCAGCTCGATGAACAGGCTTTGTGTGAAATATCACATAGTCTAGAACTGCTTTTAGTGCTCTTGTGGTATGGTCGGTAGCGTTCCCTGGTCCCATGCATTAGGTCCAGGGTTCGAGTCCTGGCTGGTGAGGTCGTTGATTATATATATATATATATATATATATATATATATATATATATATATATATATATATATATATATATATATGTAATATTCAGAAATTTCAGTGTAATTTCAAACGCCGCGCCATTGGAGAGACTGAGTTCAAGGTCGTCCGAGGGAAGACCGGCTCTCGCACGTAGCGAGAGTTTGTGGAACTAGGCCTATGTGATACTAAATGTAATTTACCGAATTAATATGGAGGCGAATTATGAAACTAAATATCAGTTATTAAATTAAAAGTTTTGAAAGATCGTTTATCAGTCTGAATAATGCTAAGGATGTCCCATGAAAGTTATTTGTTAGGCGGAAAATATGTCACGTAAGCCTAAGCTAACCCTTGAGAGGACACGAGGCTGGCTAGTCCTCAGTCACGCGAAAGCATTCGGTCCAACAAGCCGTCCCTGTGCGTCCGTCCACAGAAATAGTCAAGTGGCCAAGTCACCTGTGTTGCGCTATTGCAATATAACAAGTAAGTCTCACTCGATTTCAGATACGGGTTAGATAGGGCAGTGATAGAGTTATCAAGAGCTAACAGTGAGTTAATTTCAGGGTTTCCGTCAGAACCCACTTGACTGCGAGAATGATGACTGAGAGAGATTGACTGCCGTTTGAGACTGCCGTTGATGATTGAGGATTGGCGATTGTCGCCGTTGGACCGATCAGTGTAGGCCTGTCACTGTTTAGCGGGGTATCAAAGGATGTCTTGAGTGAATCTAGCAGTCTGGGTGCCCAGCTAACGACGGGATGATCGTTGGGGTCATCAGTTCTCCTCTATCTCCGCTCACAGTACCACATATCTCAAGCAGCTTAGTGAAACCTGTGTGTATATTATGTATGCTGTATGTATATTATGTATGTATATTATGTATGCTGTATGTATATTATGTATGTGCTACATTTATATACACTAGTTATTCAGCCTAGCTAGCAGTGTGTGGCAATGTATTTACCATGTCCCACATGCTTAATTAATGTGCCTGGCGACATATGGAAGCTGCTAATGTATCACTTACCACATGTCGCCCGAGAGGCTAGTTGACCCCCCATACTGAGTAAGGAGCGCCACCTTCCTTGTGTACCTTCGTTTATCCAGTAAATAGAACCTACGAAAACTCTACAGGTGTTTGTGTTCCCTCCTGTAGATAGAACTTGATACCCAGAACACATGCATGGCGCAGTGTGTCATTTTACTGAACCATTATACAAGTGAAGTGTAAAGTTTGTGGCAAGACCGGCTTATGGACCCCTGCTCTGTGTCAACCACCGCTAATGGCCGTCTCCTCCAAGAATTTATAGCAACTTTGAGCAGTGTCAGTGACAGTGATTTTCTGTGAAGTGTATAGTGCGTTGTGTGTTTAGTGCCATAACTGTGTGACCTTGTTCTAAAGGATTCCCAAGGTAAAAGGCATGTTCTGGGCATTTGTAAGGAGTAAATTTCAGTGCATCCTCCTCTCGCTATGTCCAGAGGGTAAGTGACGTGAGTCGCTGCCTCCACCCCCTCACAGCGAGACACTGCCCGAGAGGCGCGCACAACCACACACACGTACGAACACACTGACTGCGGCCATTCCTTTATATATATTTTATATATATATAATCTACTTATCTGTGCATTTAATTAATTTTTTGTCTCAGATCTTGTTGATACGACGGGCTGACCGGTCAACACTGATTTAAGACACAGTACACAGATTAAGTTTTTATGTCTCGTGTCTTACGCAGTCGTGGAACCACCACCTGGATGAGTCAGTCGGATGACAGCTCGGCAGAGATGGATGACCAGGCTGAACAGGACGCTCCAGCTCCCACCACATCGCGCAGCCCTTCACCTCGATCTTCAGCGTTGCCTCCAGAGATAATTGCTTTAATGAAGTTCATGAGGGATGAAAGGCGCGAGGACGAAGCTAACAGACTTGTGGAGAATGAAGAAAGAAGGCAAGCAGAGGCAGAGAGAGACCACCAACGGAGATTGGAAGACAGTGCACAGTTTGAAGCTTTGATATCTTGCCCCTGGCTCTAACACTGCCTCGATATTGACTGGTTCAGAGACCTCAGCAACGCTTTCTTCACCCCCCCCCCCAGCCCCACCTAAAGCGGCTGCTCAAACACCGCCCATCTTGAAGCCTGATGTGAATTTCCAGACTTTTCGTGAATGGCGGCGACGGTGGACCGATTATGCTACAATGGTGGATCTCCAGAGTTTGTCACAGCCTAAACTAACTTATTCAGCTGCATATATGCCTGTCCTTGGAAACTCAACGTGTCTTGGAGCATACGTTGCAGGTACCTCCGACCTCTTCTTTGTCTGTAGAGGAGGTACTGGATATTCTACAACGGCACATCAAAGGGCAGGGGAATGAAGCTCTACGCAGGAGGGAATTGTTTAGCAGCAGACAGATGAAGGGCGAGACTTTTGATGCCTTTTATGTACGACTCAAGAGAGCCTCGGGAGAGGTAGATATATGCCCGGGTAACCACCAGCAGTGCGAGGAGACCCAGTTGAAGCAGGTGATCCTGATGGGTGTTAAGGACGAGGAGCTTGTCCAACGCCTCACCTGCCTCGACTCTTCCTCTTCTCTTAAGGATGTGTTGACAATATGTCGCTCCTATGAGGCTGCCAGGTGTGCCACCTCTGCCATCCGAGCTCCCCCTACAGCTGTACGCACTGTGTCCCGGTACAAGAAGGACAAGAAGTCTACCCCAACGCCTTCGCAACACCACGCCCACGCCCGGCTCCTTTTGTAACAACTGTGGTAAGCAGCACGGAACACAGGTGTGTCCAGCTGCTGAGTCTACCTGCAACAGTTGTGACCGTAAGGGCCACTGGTCACTCACAGTACTGTGCCCAGCCAAACGCGTCCAGTGCAATGTAAGCGGTCGTCTGGGCCACTACGACAAGAGTTGCCCTTCCAACAAACCCAAGGGACAGCGTCGGCGGAAGCAGCAGCGCCCTTCCACCAGTAAGGGCCGCCCACAGTCTTCCAATCAGAAGCATGACGACCCTGGACAACGCTCGAGCCATATTAGGAATGTGTGCTCCCCCTTGCATCCCAGGACCAAAGTCCCCCAGTACATCAGTGTCATCGTGACCTACGGCAGTGTGTCATCCCGTCTTCAGATGTTGCCCGACACCGGCGCTGATGCTACAGTCATCGGTCCCCAGCATTTGCAATGCTTGGGGCTCTCTCCAAGTGATCTAGGACCGCACCCCAAGGATCTCCGCTTGACGGCAGATGGTTCACAGATGGCCCCAGCCCTAGGCTCACTCCAAGCACAGGTCACCTTTGGCAACAGGTCGTGTCAAGCCTGGATTGATGTGTATAACGGTGTCCCGACTCCTTTGCTGTCCTACAGACATTGTCAAGAGTTGGCCATCATCTCCCAGGGCTTCCCCAAACCTATTCTCAAGGTAAAACACGCCAACAGGGTGCAAGAAGGGAGCAGCAACTACCCTGCTGCCGCCCTACCCCTACCTCTTGCCAGTGACACCTCTCCTTCGGATGCTCGGAAGTACTTCCTGAAGGAATTCAGCGACGTTCTGGTGACCAAGTCCGCTCTGGAATCCAAGCCTCTCAAGAAGATGGTAGGCCCCCCGATGAGGATCCACCTGAGGGACGACGCGAAGCCCTTCGCTATCTACACCCCTCGACTGGTCCCCCTGGCCTTCCGCGAGGCGGTCAAAAACGAGCTGGACTCCATGGTCGCCCAAGAAATTATTGCACCAGCCGGCGATGACCCGTCTCCATGGTGTCACCCTATGGTAGTCGTCGCAAAACCCAAAGGTGGTGTTCGGATCACCACTGACCTCTCCAAGCTCAACAGGCAGGTGTCTCGTCCTGCGCACCCTTCTCCCACGCCCTTTGCAGCTATACGCAGTGTGAACCCGAAGGCGCGCTTCTTCACGACGATGGACGCCCTGTGTGGATACTGGCAGATGGAGCTTGCCGAAGAAGACCGACCACTTACAACTTTCATTACCCTGCATGGACGTTACAGTTATTGCCGTGGCCCCATGGGATTCGCCGCTACAGGAGACGCTTTCTGCCTTCGAGGTGATATGGCTCTACAAGGTCTGGCAAACTGCGTGAAAGTGATCGACGACATACTCGTGTACGATGAGGATTACATGGATCACCTCTGCCGTATCTACGAGGTACTCAACAGGTGCCGGAAGCACGGCATCACCCTAAATGCCGACAAGTTTGTTCTGGCCAGCTCCTCAGTGGACTTTTGTGGGTACACCCTCTCAGGGAATGGTATTGCAGCTGACCCGGAGAAGGTCCGCGCAATCACGGATTTTCCCACCCCTGCTAACCTCACCGACTTAAGGTCCTTCATCGGTCTCGTCAATTAGTTAGCAGAGTTTTCGCCGGACATATCTGCAGCTGCCCAACCACTTCGCCCCCTGATGAGCCTCAAGAGGACATTCCTGTGGACTCCCGACCATGACAAGGCCTTCCAGCAAGTGAAACAGGCCCTGTCTAGTCCACCTGTCCTCGCCACGTTTGACCCAGCCTTGCCGACGGTTCTGCAGACAGATGCCTCAAGCTTGTACGGCGTGGGATACGCCCTATTGCAGGATCATGGTGGAGGGCAGTTCCGGCTCGTCCGGTGTGGCTCGCGTTTCCTCTCTGACACCGAGACGCGCTACGCCACTATTGAGTTGGAGCTGTTGGCTGTGGTTTGGGCGATGTCCAAGTGCAAGTTTTACCTCATAGGCCTGCAACACTTTCACCTAGTGACAGACCATCGCCCGCTTGTTCCAATCCTCAACCACTACACGCTGGACGCCGTTGAGAACCCTTGCCTCCAGCGTCTGAAGGAGAAGCTCTCGGCGTACATCTTCACAGCAGTGTGACGTGCCGGTAAGGAGCTCTGCATCCCTGATGCCTTATCCCGCTCTCCTGTCAGCCGCCCTACTCCAGAAGACCATGTGCTCGACGCCGACCTCGCTCTTTCCGTCAGGACTGTGGTCACTCTACACGCCGTCCAATCCCTTCGTTCGGACCTGTCAACAGATGACGACAAGTCAATGGAGGACCTTCGAACAGCGGCCCGAGATGACCCCTCCTACGTCCGACTCGTCGAGTGTGTGAGGAATGGATTTCCTAGCAACCGCTACGACCTTCACAACACCCTGCTCCCGTTTTGGAAACTCAGTGATGAACTCTACTGCGACGGAGACCGTGTTCTGTACGGAGCACGTGTAGTTGTCCCTGCTGCCTCACGTCCCCACGTCTTGGCTCGCATCCACGACAGTCACCGTGGAGCTGAGGTCACCAGACGACGTGCACGACAGACTGTGTTCTGGCCCGGCATCGACTCCGACATCTCCAATGTTATCCGTGAGTGTGAGCCCTGCCAAGTATTACAACCCAGCCAGCAGCAGGAACCCTTCACGAGTGACGACAACCCCACCCGTCCCTTTGAGTCTGTGTCGGCCGACTTTTTCTCTGTGTCAGGAAAGTCCTTCCTTGTTATCGTCGACCGTCTCTCTGGTTGGCCGGTTGTCATCAAGTGCGGTAATGACATGACACCTGCCGCCACCATCAGCAAGTTCCGCCACTACTTCCGTGACGTGGGCGTTCCTGTGCTCCTGCGAACCGACGGAGGGCCCCAGTTCACAAGCCGGGACTTTGCTGTGTTCCTTCACCGATGGGGAGTCCGGCATGTGTTGTCATCGTCCCATTACCCGCAGTCCAACGGCCACGCTGAGGCTGCTGTCAAATCTTTGAAGCACCTCATCCTTAAGGTGGCCCCTTCTGGGAATATTGACTGCGAGGCCTTTGACCGGGGTCTTCTTGAACTCCGTAACACACCTAACTACACCGAACGCTCTCCCGCCCAGGTCTTGTATTTACGCCCCCTTCGTTTTTGTGTCCCTGCTCACCCTCAATCCTTCTCCACGGAGTGGCAGGCCAAGACAGAGGATTGTGATCGCCAAGCCGCCGATCCTGTTCATGACGTCGTCGCCCGCTACAACGACCACGCCCGTCCTCTCCCCAGGTTGAGTGTCGGCACCCAAATCTGTGTTCAGGACCCGACCTCCCTACGTTGGGACAAAGTGGGCGTAGTCATGGGTCTCGGTAGGTCACGGGACTACCAGGTGCGGTTACCCAGTGGTCGTGTGTGGTGGAGGAACTGCCGTTTTCTCCGACCCGTAACAATGCCTTCTACTGACCCCGCCACCAGTGTTGAGTCCCATACCCTTCCCAGTGATCAAGTCCCTCGACGCTCAGAAAGGATCCAAAAGAAAAGGTCTGCTCAAGACTTCGCTATGAGCGTATAGGGGGGAGGGAGGTGTATGTATATTATGTATGCTGTATGTATATTATGTATGTATATTATGTATGCTGTATGTATATTATGTATGCTGTATGTATATTATGTATGCTGTATGTATATTATGTATGTGCTCCATTTATTTACACTATTTATTCAGCCTAGCTAGCAGCGTGTGGCAATGTATTTACCATGTCCCACATGCTTAATTAATGTGCCTGGCGACATATGGAAGCTGCTAATGTATCACTTACCACATGTCGCCCGAGAGGCTAGTTGACCCCCCATACAGAGTAAGGAGCGCCACCTTCCTTGTGTACCTTCGTTTATCCAGTAAATAGAACCTACGAAAACTCTACAGGTGTTTGTGTTCGCACTTGTAGATAGAACTTGATACCCAGAACACATGCAAAACCCTTTTGCTAACGGGAAGCTAAAGCTTCTCTCAACTGTACAAGGTCTGATTGGCTCACTCCCTTCTGCTTCATGGATGTACTGGGGGTAAAGTGGAGCCAGCTGAGTGATAAAGGGTCGCACACTGTGGCCAAGAGTCAGTGGAGTTTAGAGGTACACTTTGCAAGGTGGAGAAAGGCTGATTTGGGCCTTAAACTACGGGTGCCTGTTGGTTGTGCCTTAAACGACTATGGAGTGCAGGTGGAATCTGTGTGTGTGTTAGGTTAGGAAGCATGGTTCACGGGTATTGGTGGACTCGTTAACTTCTGAATAATAGTGACAATATTTTTGTGTGTAGTTAATAATATTTTTTCAGTTACTAATGTATGCTGTGTGCATTTAATTCTTCTTTATAATCTCAGTCTCAGGTATAACCTTTGTTCCCCAGAGTAGTGTTTAAGTTAGGTTAGGAGGTGTGTATCTGTTGGGGTAATATAATTTTGTTGAGAGCCCTGAAGGCCTATCCAGCGTGGAGTTAATAAGCTCTGAGTTTTATACCATTTTCTCAGTGCTGGATATAATTTTGGTGAGTGCCCTTAAGGCCTATTCATTGTAGAGTTATAAATTTCTTATTTTTTTAATACCATTTTCTCAGTGATTGATATTTTGTTGAAAGCCCTTAAGGCCTGGTTCATGTGTGCAAGCAACATTTCTTAATACTTTAAACTTATTATCCTCTAATGAGGCATTGCCTGAGGTTCTAATAATTTCAACATCATGTATAACTTTTATTCCCCAGAGTAGTATTTTAAGTTCAGGTTAAGAAGTGCGCATATTGGTGCACCATTATTTGATTGTGTTTGTAGTGTTGGAGGGAATATAAGTGTAAATTTTACAGTGTGTCTCATTCATCCCAGTCACAGACGCTATCCTTCCACGGGTCACGGACAATTCATTTTGTTTAGTAAATTTAAGTGCTCTTGTGCTGGTTCGGGATTTCTCACTAAGGGGCGCTTCCACTGCAATTACCATCTAATAATCTTTAATAAACCCCAAGTCAAGTGAGAAATTAAAGTCCAGTAATTCCGACCGGTTATATATATATATATATATATATATATATATATATATATATATATATATATATATATATATATATATATATATATATATATATATATATATATATATATATATATATATATATATATATATATATATATATATATATATATATATATATATATATATATATATATATATATATATCATAAAACTAACTTAACCATACTTAACCTGCCCTAACCCAACCCAAGTTAACTTAACCTAACCTATGTAATGGAACAAAACACAATGAGAGAAGAATTACATACATATATGTAGGAAGTATAGAGAGTAGGCATGTAAAGATAGGAAACTTGGTAGCGTGGCCTGGATGTTATTTGCACAGCGTCACTACGCTTATCTGATCTCGTATGTCAATACACATATATCACTTCTTAAAGGGACAACTTGTTAAACACCTCTTCGATACAACTATTTATTAATTCACTCAATGACATGGACACATTAATATCACTATTATATCGGGGTACTAACACATTATGTTTTACGTTACTCGACACTGACTCTCGGACACACCTGAATGAATACACTTCCCACAGTAGGTAACTCACCCTAGGAATCGTTCTGACAAGACTCACGTGTACCCTGACGTAGGCCCAGTGAGTGCTGGCTGGGCTGCCTCCTATGGGAGAATCTGCTTAGCTGGCGATGCCGTGGTCTGGTCGGGAAGTCTCCCTCCCGACCTGGGGAGGGGACGTGCGTGACTCTGCTTAGTGAACCGAGTGACGACCCGAACGGGAGAGAGATGACAGCAACCAGAATGAGAATCAGTATGACCAGAATAAGGCCGTGGACGGGACTGCAGGGCCTTTATATGGGGTCGGCCCAGCCGGCTTTTGACCTCTAACCAATTAACACTAAACTGGTTTGATCTGGATAGCTGTGTGCAGGTGTGGTCCTGCCCAGGTGTCTTGGTTAGGTGAGGTTGTAGGTCACCCGGCTAACTCACGTCATTAGCGGGCGAGGTCAAGTCCCTAGGGTCGACCTGAGGTGTGTCAACCCGGAATGTGGTGGTACCACGAGGTCTGTAGTGTACTTGCTGTTATATGTGACATAATTCTGGGCTGTAAGCTTTGGTCTGACAATCAATCATTACACCTCCCGCCAAGACCAAAGCTTCATCACAGAGACTGATGTCACATATAGACAGCAACATCACGTGTGGTATCAAAGATAATCCCTGGGGCGATAACATAGTCTCACATTTACAAACAACAATCTCATAGGTGTATGTTTTTCTACTGGCACTAGTTTGATCTGACAAAGCTCACTATACCTCCCGCCAAGATCAAAGCTTCTATGCCAGGAGAAAAAGGAAACATAGCAAGTGAACATAGAATGAAAAAATCCTTCATATCTAGCATTGTATCCGAAACAAACTTGCAAATCAAAACAACAACAGGTGTTACATCTCCTTATCAGCCCATGTCAAAATAACAATTCATCTCAGTCAGTAATATGACTACAACATCGTGTTTTATAGTGCAAAACATTGATCAAATGAACTCATAGAAAAAGTGACTAAATGAAAACCTTCTTTTTAGTAAATAATAACAAAAATCAGAGAAAATACTTCAAAATACACAAAAAATGTTCCTACTTCACATGTTAGGGTGTTATATCTTTTTATTACACATCAGCAACATCAACAACATCAGTACATTTGTTGGGTCCAGCATGGCTCAAGTCCTCCATCCAGCTGGTATCTGAAAATAGGGAATGCCGGCACCACAACAGCGGTAGTCGGTTGGTCCTTCTGATGATCCACCTTGTCATCGTCGACTTTCTTCTGATGTCAGCACAGCGCGTCTTCTGTCTTCTTTCTTCACATAGCACGTTTTTCTTTCTTCAATACCGCACTTTGTAGGCCTTGTCACCACATCATCTGACTTCTTCTCGCTTCCTCCTGGCTTCTATAATATTCCAGATGATTTTTCTGTTCATCTGCGCTTCCTCTACGTTTAGAGCATTTTCATATTCCAGATGAATTTTCTGTTCATCTGTGTTTCTTTATACATCTTCATTTTCATATTCCAGACGATTTTTCTGTTCATCTGCGTTTCTTTATACATCTTCATTTTCATATTCCAGACGAATTTTTCTGCTCATCTGCGTTTCTTTATACATCTTCATTTTCATATTCCAGACGATTTTTCTGTTCATCTGCGTTTCTTTATACATCTTCGTTTTCCGTCATATTCCAGATGAATTTTTCTGCTCCATCTGTGGTTCTTCTCTGCAACATATCTTTCCGCCAGTCCGGCCGGGGGTAGCCGGTCACACTGGGGGGGAATGCCATCGCTCAGGACGACGTGTGGGGCAGTCTCTGTAGTCCTGGTTTCGCCCTCTGTACACGAGTATCGGATGGATCCTTGACCGTCCTGTCCCACGCCCCCTCAGCGGAAATCCCCTCCCTGGTTCGGCTTGCCAGGGTTTTGATGTGTGGGCTGCATTCCACACTCCTTAACTTCCTAAAGTAGAAAAATATAAATCTTGCTTAATCCTAGACTTAGAGAGGACTTGAAAGAAGTGACGTGGTGTGTGGTGGGTTGCGTGCTGCATTCATCACGCTGCATTCATCACGCTGCTTCTTCTCTGCTTGTATGTACTGTGGTTGACGGCCGGCTGGCCATGGGTGGTACTGTGTGTGACATTTGACAGAGAAACAATCCTAAAGGGATGATGGATTAGATGGAAGTGCATTCGCAAAAAAAATGTTTACTTTATACATTACGTCAATGTTTGGCAACTATTATTTCCGTCAAGAACAATGTTCTCATCAGGCTGGGTCGGGGAGTGAAGCTCTGCCCACTACACTGAATATCATTTATCACTACGCGTCGAAGAGTATGTAATAGGCCCCTGTCTCATCAACAGAACGTATTATATAAATGGGTCAATACATCTGATATTATATTCAGATTCACGACCCTGTAACTTTCCACTGTCTATGAGTAAGACATGAGATTGACACGTGAGCGGGCAACTTACCCAAGAGGGCGAGACCCATAGCTCAGCATTTCTGTAAGCACGCACTGCGATGCCCCTAAGCTTCAGTAGCTCACCCCAACTCATATCGTAAGGACGTGACCTAACGTTTATCATACATAAACGCCGTCCCTTTCTCATTCACTCCTAGACAGTGAGACTTACGGTTGATATACACTCAGGAATTATATCTACAACCTTTGATAATAAAACAAAGGAACTACCGTTTGGGTTTCGTTACTTAAAACCCAAATATAAATATGTGTGAACGGACTGGTTAATTGGACAAGCAGCCGATTCATATACATCACAAATCATAATAGCATAAAAATACACTGAGTGAAGCTCTGCATTCATCGCAATATTACTTTATATTAACCATCATCATCAACACATAGCTTACGGGACAACAGACGGGGGATTAGTGAGATCATATGCGGCAAGGCGGGTGAGGTGGGGAGGAGGTGGGTGAGGTGGAGCGGAGGCAAGGCGGGACGCGGCTGGCCAGGCTGGTGCGGGGCTGGGTGGGGCGAGGCGTGGCGGGTGAGGTGGGGAGGAGCTGAGGCGTGGTTGATCGGGCCAGGCCGGGGCTTTGCGGGGCGGGGCGGGGCACGGAGCGGCCGGGCGGGGCGGGGCAGGGATGGGAGGAAGGGTAAGGAGGGTGAGGTGAAGATTAGGACAGGGAGGAGGATGTAGGTTAAAAGACATGTTAAGTTATAACAGTTAGTACAGACACCACTTTCATCACTGAAACACAATGGCTACATTCAACACTGACCAACAATCAAACTGCACTTGGGCTACTGAAAATGTCACAGATCGCGGGGGACACTGAGAAATTACGTTAAGCACTGAACATATTTCTAGTAAAAATTCGCGCATACCACGACAAGAGACATTTACTTAAGCTGTAACGGTAACAAACTAGGACACTTTTCATGCTACTACGCAGGAACTTCTTATCACGCACTTTTGAACTAACGAGCCAGGTGTTATGGCTAACGGGGGAGGGCACTGGTTTACTTTAAGTACACTGTTACCAATAACAAGGGAAGAGGAGGGCGTTGGTTAACATAAAAGTTTGCTGCCACCAATATAATGAGACAAACAGGAGGATGTAAGGATAGGAAACTTGGTAGCGTGGCCGGGATGTTATTTACTCAGCGTCAAAACGCTTATCTTATCTCGTATGTCAATACACTTATATCACTTCTTAAAGCGACAACTTGTTAAACACCTCTTCGATACAACTATTACCACTATTATATCTGGGTACTAACACATTATGTTTTACGTTACTCAACACTGACTCTCGGACACACCTGAATGAATACACTTCCCACAGAAGGTAACTCACCCTAGGACGTTCTGACAAGACTCACGTGTACCCTGACGTAGGCCCAGTGAGTGCTGGCTGGGCTGCCTCCAATGGGAGAATCTGCTTAGTTGCCGATGCCGTGGTCTGGTCGGGAAGTCTCCCTCCCGACCTGGGGAGGGGACGTGCGTGACTCTGCTTAGTGAACCGAGTGACGACCCGAACGGGAGAGAGATGACAGCAACCAGAATGAGAATCAATATGACCAGAATAAGGCCGTGGATACGATACGATACGAAGTCTTTAGTTAAGAGGTGAAAGAAGATTATTAGGAGTTGAAGGAAAAGTGGTGAAACTGAAATACAGTAGGAGTAGAAAGAATCTGGGCTCAACCAGATCGCTTCATCTTTCTTATTGGTGTTTTGTCTTTGTTCTGCTCCCTTGGGTCGTCAGACCTTTGTATTAATATTGGTTTATTTATATAATGCTGCTTATTATTATTATTTGTTATTGTTGGAGTTAGTGAGCCCGCCCAGGTCCTTGTGTAACTGGGAGGGTAGTCACATTTTTTTTTTTTTGAGGTGTTAGTTAAGTGTTAGTTGTGTTAGTCTAAAGGTACACTGTATGGAGAGGCCTGCCAGGTTCTTAGTGGAGCTGGTTGGTCACTCTCATCTTTATTCCTCTAGTAATGTTTTATGTAGAAATGTGTATGTTGAGGCAGGAGGTGGTTCAATTACTTCTTCCTGGCTGATATAGCTGGGAGGGTAATCACATTATTATTATTAATATTATTAATATTTATTTATTTATTTATTTATTTTTTTTTTTGAGTTAGTGAGCCCGCCCAGGTCCTTGTGTAGCTGGGAGGGTAGTCACATTTTTATTTATTTATTTTTTTTTTTTTACTAAGATGTTAGTTCAATGTTAAATGTTAAATGTTAAATGTTAAATATTAGTTATGTTAGTCTAAAGGTACGCTGTATGGAGAGGCCTGCCAGGTTCTTGTGGAGCTGGTAGGTCACTCTCATCTTTTATTCTCTCTATTAATGTTTTATATGTATATTGGGGCAGGAGATGGTTCAATTACTTTCTTCCTGGCTGATTTAAACCAACTGTGTTCTTGGAATTCTTCGTTGTCTATATTATTTATCCAGTTTTGATATGTTTCTGTGTTAAGTTCAGTCACTTTTTTCCAAATATTTACAGCTTTGTTGTGTATATCTACATTGATTGCTAAGAGGTTTGCTCTCTTGTGTAGCTGTTCATTATTGATGTGGTCTGTATATTTTATGTTATATATAAATCTGAGGGCTATATTTTGTACTGTTTGTAACCTTTTAATGCACGTTTTACTAAGGGTGTTCAATGGGATGGGTGGGTAGTCCATAATTGATTTAACAAGGGCAATATAAATCTTTCTTTTGTTATTAATGCTAAGGTTCTTAAAGCGTTTTATTTTTGATAATCTTATTCTTGCCTGTCGTTCTTTATCTTTTAAGTATGTTATATATCCTCTTTTTGTTAGTTTTAATCCAAGCATCCTACCTTCAGTGTCGTATGGGTATAGTTCCTGGTCGACTATTACTGGACTTGTTTTAATCTTGGCTATTGGTATTATCTTGAATTTGTTCTTATTTGTCCTGATTTTCCATTTTTTCTCAAAATCATTTATATTTTTTATCGCTCTTACCGTGTAGAGTGCCATAAATTGGGTTGATTTTCCTGGGTATGATACTATTTGAGTAATATCATCAGCAAACATTACATATTCGCTAAAGGGGGTAGGTTGAGGTGTGTCTGAGGTATAAATTGTATATAGTGTTGGAGAAAGGCATCCTCCTTGAGGTACTCCACTCTCAAGATTAAACATAGTTCCCATAAAGTTTCCAATTTGAATTTGTGCTCTCCTATCATCTAAATAGTTACACAATATTCTTAGCAAGTATTCGTTAAGTCCCAGTTTTAATATTTTATATTTCAAGCCTAAATGCCAAACTTTATCAAAAGCCTTAGAAACATCCCTTAAAATTATATTGATCTGGTTACCCTTGCTTTTTTCTATTGCAATTATTTCCGTTATTGTAGCTATTGCAGTTAGGGTATTTCTATTGGGCATAAATCCATGTTGTCTGTTGTTAGTTTTCCCATGTTGTGTTAAAAAGGCTATAAGTCTTGAATTTAATATTTTTTCCAATAGTTTCCCGGTAATTTCTAATAAAGATATTGGCCTGTAGTTTAATATTTCCTTATTGTCCTTACCCTCCTTAGGAATAAATATCATTTTAGCATATTTTAGTTTGTCTGGAAAGTAACCAGTTATTAAGCATGCGTTATAAATGTTTAATAGTGTATTTAAAATGTTTTCAGGTAGATTCATGATCATATTTCGTGTAATACCTGTGAGCCCAGGGGCTTTTTCCTTAAATTTCCTCAGACAGTGCATCATTTCTCCCATGGTTATTATTTGATTATTAGGTAATAAGTTATAGTCTATATATTGCCTTGGGGTGATTCTATGTATTTGTCTTCCCATTTCTTCTTCTATCCTTTCTTCGTGTTCACTATCAAAATCTTCATTTTCCTCATCTGATATTTTAAAAACTTTTACCCATTCCCTTTTGAATGCTGACTCTTGTTCATTTTCCTCGTGCAATTTTGTTCCATTTTGGTCTTTAATGTATGGTGTTTTTTGCTTGTTGTGCCCCATCATCTTGTTTATGGAAGTCCAAAATGTTTTTGTGTCTTTAGTCATGTCAGCCGCCATTATAATATCATTCCATTTTTTATTGTTTGCTTCCTTACATGCGTCTCTTAATTTTATCTGTAGTGCTATCTGTGTCGTATATAGCCATCTGTTACTGCCGTGTCTTTCCATATACCTGTTTATTTCATTGTAATAGGTCTGGATTAATTTAACTTCTTCTGGTAGTCTGTTGTTGGGTAATGTTCTAAAGTGTGAAGTAGGAGTGTGTTTGGTTATAGATGTTTTTATTGCTGAGTGCAGTCTGTCCATTTCTGAGTCTATATCTTCTGTTGTTTTCCCTTGTAGGTTAATCGAGTGGTGATTACTTAAGTCGTCTTTGAAGCTGTCCCAGTCTGTTTTACTCATTTTCAGTCTCTTTTTTATTGGTATCTGTATGGGGCTTGTTGACAGTGTTAGTATAATTGGCAGATGGTCACTGCCTGTAAGAGGTCCCTGTATTATATGGTAATTGAAAAAGGCTTTGTTGTTGGTAAAAATTTTGTCTGGTGTCGATTGTGTATTGTGATTTCTCCAGGTTGGAAAGTTAGGACCCAGATGATTGATTTTCCCTAAATTTATTAATTGATTAAGGGCGTTTCCCACGACGTTATTATTTGTATTGTCAAAAATCCTATGTCTGGCGTTAAAGTCTCCTAAGATGTACATCGGATGACTATTGTTAGCCAATTTTAATAGGTCTTCTATAGGTAAGTAGGGTCGTCTCGGTGGGAGATAAGTAGTAGCAATAATTACGTCTCCTTGAGTTGTATTTATTTTTATTGCTAGAAATTCATCCTGGAAGTCATCAATTAGTTTAAATTTTAAGTTTCTTTTAACCGCTATCGCTACTCCGTCATTTTTCTCGCCCGATTTATTTCTTTGGTTTACATAATAGTTAAAGAGTTTTATGTTGTTGTTTTCTGTCTCACCGTGACTGTTTATTAGTATAATGTCAGGGTCAATTTCTTGATATATATTACTTAGGTTAATTCTCTCGGTCTTCCAGTTTCTTACGTTGTGTTGTATTATTCTTAAAGTTCTTACTGTTTGTCTATTGTCCATTATTTCTTATACTTGGATTGTGACTGTTGAAGTGGAGACCTATCATCCTGTTTCCCGCTTCTGACTCTTCTAAACTCTGACGGGTCTACTATTTTAAAGTCATTGGTCGTAATCTTTAGTTTGTCCGTAGTAATTAGTGACCAGACATAATCTTCACTTAGGGATTTTTCTTGATATGTCCACTTGTATATCCCTCCTTCACAGTTTTTTACTATTGTCCCTCCTGTTGGTCTCGATGTTGGGATTCCATGTTTTGTTGTAGTGATAACTTTTAATCCAATATCTTCAGCAGATTCAGGTTGTATATTGTGATCAGTTTCCATCTTATCTTCTCTCCTCCTACTCCTTTGTCTTATAGTCTGTCCTTTTGTTATTTCTATCTTCTCTTTGTCACTTCTAGTCATTTGTCTGGGATCTCTATCAGTCGCTTGTGTTCCTTGTGTATC
Organism: Homarus americanus; assembly: GCF_018991925.1. Classification (NCBI taxonomy): domain Eukaryota; kingdom Metazoa; phylum Arthropoda; class Malacostraca; order Decapoda; family Nephropidae; genus Homarus; species Homarus americanus. The sequence goes on along the minus strand of NW_024741901.1, from coordinate 9,754,920 downwards.
AGCTGTTGCTCCTTGCTCAAACCTTTGTTCGTCTAGATGTAGTCTTTCTCTCAGTTCGCTTGCATATGTTGCCTGAAATAGTTTTTCGGATTGTGGATTCTCTGGAAATATCATCTCTGGTAGGTTATTCAATTTAAACATTTTCCTTAATTCCTCATTGTATGATCCGGGTGCAATGATATTGTGCAAATGTGCATGGATCATACTAATCATTACCTTATCATGTATTGGCTCACTTAGGTTTAATATGGTGGATTCTGGTCTATGAGCCTCTTGGACCGCTCTCTTGGCTATTTCGACGTATGTCGTATCCTTCTTGTCTTGTTCCTTTTTCCTTGTTTCTTGTTCCTTGTACTTTATCATGTGTTTTTTATTGGGCATGCCATTGCTAACGTCCTATGTCCTATGTATGCATTCCCGTTTCTCTTACAGTTGAGACAGCCAACATGTGTATTCTTACATTCAGTGTAGGTATGGTCGTCGCCTGCACAATCTGAGCAGTACTTTTTTTCTTTTTCCGGACAGTCTCTCGTTGTGTGTTCTTCATATTTGTAGCAGGAGAAGCAAGTTTGCAGACTGATGAATGTCTCCTTCTTTATTTGATGTGGTGTGACTGACATGTTGAATATTAGAAAGCCCTGTTGTAAAACTTTCTCAGCCATTGACACTTCTTCAAAAGTAATCTTAAAAACATGAGTATAGTCCTTTATCTTAATGACTTCTTCAATCTTCATCCACCTATTTTGGCGTTCCAGTTCATCTTTCAGGTCTTCCGATGTCTTCCTCCCGATCTCTTGGTCGACTTGACGAACAAAAACTGATCTTTTTGCTTTTTGTTCTGGTGGCATGACAACAATAAGGCCTTCATTGTAAAATATATCTCTTGCTTCTTTTGAAAGGATTTTATCTGAATCAAAGTCATCTTTACAGATTACTTTAAAACCTTCATTGGTGCTGAATATTCTTGTTAGTGGGACTTGCAGTTTGTTGTAAGTGATTTCTGCCACTTTTCCCCTTCCAATAGAGTGTCCCTTATCTCTATGTTTTATTCTAATGCTTGTTGTCATCTTCTTGATTACATCTAATCCTACCTATAACACAGGGCTCCTGCCTGGGAGCAGTGACCCCGCCCCCCCCTCTTGGACGGGCGTCGGGCTCGTAGGGTTCTGCACCCAGGTTACCTGTGACTATAGTTATATCTAAGAAAGTTGCCACCTACCGGTGACCCCCGGACAAGGGGTGCCCTGCACTATCACAGGTTCCCTTGCCGGATCGACCGTATCGCTAAGTCCCGCCTCCCGTTCAAAGAACGGAGTGCATGAGGGGGATGAAAAAAGGAAAGAAGAGGACTTAGAGAGTAGAAACAGCCTACCTACCACGCCACGTTCGGTTAGCCAATCAGAGCACCGCAGTAAACGTGCATGTATCACGCCACCGTGGGGCACCACTGATTGGCCAATCCAGGACGTAGACGCACGGGTAGTAGTCAAAATTTGGGGAGCCCAAATATTTGTTTTTTCCAAAAGTTGGAATTTCCCGTACAATCTGTGATGGTAATTACACCGTCACTATGTTGAGTAAGTACTATCACTAGGATTGAGTGTCTTATCACAACAAAGTTGCAGACTGCTCAAACATGCAGCAAAAGAGGCAGGGCCTTTATATAGGGTCGGCCCAGCCGGCTTTTGACCTCTAACCAATTATCACTAAACTGTTTAGATCTGGATATCTGTGTGCAGGTGTGGTCCTGCCCAGGTGTCTTGGTTAGGTGAGGTTGAAGGTCACCCGGCTAACTCACGTCATTAGCGGGCGAGGTCAAGTCCCCAGGGTCGACCTGAGGTGTGTCAACCCGGAATGTGGTGGTACCACGAGGTCTGTAGTGTACTTGCTGTTATATGTGACATAATTCTGGGCTGTATGCTTCAGTCTGACAATCAATCATTACACCTCTAAGTCAAGATCTATACCTGGACCACCTCAGTTCGGCTTGTCTAACACAGAGCTCGCCTCAAGTACTAGACGACCTATACTGAGAACATTCCCAGAACAGATCACGGGGCCAGTCTAATTAACTGTACAGTATTTGGACTTGTAAATATCACACTGTATATATACACAAGTCTTGTGTATAATTTATCCCCTTTATTGTGGACAATGTGAACAACATGTGGAACCATAATTATCGACAGTCTCAGGAATTCTACTGATATCAACGGGACTTTAAACAACTACAAGCAAATTAAGATTTAGTGAGACTGTATACTAACAAGTCTCATTCCTCACAAGCCTACAGCCATAGCCCTACATGTGTGTGTGTGTGTGTGTGTGTGTATGTGCATACAATATTAAGGGCACTTCCATAACACTTTGGATTTCACTGGTAGAGTTCAGTGGTATTCAAGAAAGCGAAACATGGCTGAAGGAAGCGTTAACACACAAACCATAATGTTGGTGACGTGATTGACTGCTGTCCATCGCATTTCCACCTAGTATTGGATATTCCATAGTGCATCGTTGGTGAGGATGAGGAAATAGAGTGATCATCAACCCTGTGCCCCGAGGTACCCAGCAAGTGAGGGATGTAGAGATTGAAGTTGACTCTCTAAAGCTAACAACTAAACGCCGTTCACTATGGAAGTCTGTAGGTCCTTGAAATTCCGAGGCTGATTTTGATCTCGTGTGTGTGTGTGTGTGTGTTTATTAATGTGTGTCTCCATATACGCCCACGTGTTTGTGTTTGTTTAAACAAAGTGTGTCTCTGTGGTGATTTTATACAAATATGTGTGCATGTGTGTTTGTGTTTTTCCTAGCCAATGTATGTGTGTGTTTGTTTGGCTAGTGTTTATGTGTGTGTGTGTGTGTGTGTGGGTGTGATTATGTTTATTTTCCAATTTAAAATATAATATTACTTACAAAGCCAGGAGCCTTCGAGTGCACCCACTTTAGAAGAATAAGCTCAATAAGTCACGCCTGCAAGTTTTTATTAAATATAATTTTAAGTATAGTAAAATTTAAAAATAGAAAGTGAGTTTTCTGAAGAGCAAAATGGGCTTAGACAAGGCTATGTTCTATCTCCATCATTGTATAATCTGGAATTCTTAATGAGAGAAGTTATAAGTGACAATGAAGAACTGAAAGTTAATGGTAAAATAATATCAATTATATGATATACATATGGTACTGCTCTTATCACAGATTGTGAATTAACACTATCCGTGGGTAAATGATAGATGCACGAAAAGAAATCATAACAAGAAAAGGTCAAGATAAAAATAATATTTAATAATCTAAAAGACCCAATGAAAAGAGACAGTAACTTCAATTTGAGAAAAAGGCTGCTGAAAGGCTTTATATGGCAAAGACTTTTGTATGGGTCAGAAGCGTGGACACTTTCAGCAGACACTGTATGTATATTCTGTATTATGTATGCTGTATTATATATTATGTATGTATATGATGTATGTGCTCCATTTATATATATTATTTATTCAGCCTAGCTAGCAGCGTGTGGCAATGTTATTACCATGTCCCACATGCTTAATTAATGTGCCTGGCGACGTATGGAAGCTGCTAATGTATCACTTGCCATACGTCGTCTATAGAGCAGTTGGCAAGCAGACAGGTCAGAGAGCACTACTCCCTTTGTGTACATATCTCTTATCCAGTAAATCGAACCTACAAAATCTATACAGGTGTTTGTGTTCTCTCCTGTATATTGAACTTATTACCCAGAACATTGAACATGGCGCAGTGAGTACTTTTACTGGATAATTACGAGTGACAGTGCAAAGTTTGTGGAAAGCCGGCTTATGGACCCCTTGCGCTGTGTCAACCGCCGCCCGCCATCCCTCCTCGAAGAATTTAGCAACTTTGAGCAGTGTCAGTGACAGTGATTTTCTGTGAAGTGTTTAGTGCATTGTGTGTTTCGTGCCATTCATGTGTGACCTTGTTCTAAAGGATTCCCAAGGTACACGGCATGTTCTGGGCATTTGTAAGGAGTAGACCTCAGTACACCTCCCCTGGCGAAGCCTGGAGGGTAACTGCCGCTAGTAGTCGTCTCCACCCCCCCTCACAGCGTCGTCTCCACACCCCTTCACAGCTCGAGGAGACCGCTCTCACTGCCCGGGACACACACACACGTACACACACACTGACCGCGGTGATTTCCTTATATATATTTTATATATATAATCTACTTATCTGTGTATTTAATTAATTTTTTGTCTGAAATCTTGTTGATACGACGGGCTGACCGGTCAACCCTGATTTAGACACAGTACACAGATGAAGTAGTTATGTCTCATGCCTTACGTAGCCGTGGACCCAGCGTCAGGATGAGTCAGTCGGATGATAGCCCCGCAGAGATGGATGACCAGGCTGACCACGACGCTCCAGCTCCCACAACATCGCGCAGGCCTTCACCTCGATATTCAGCGTTGTCTCCAGAGATAATTGCTTTAATGAAGTTTATGAGAGATGAAAGGCGCGAGGATGAAGCTAACAGACGTGTGGCGGATGAACACAGAAGGCAAGCAGAGGCAGAACGAGACCACCAACGGAGATTGGAAGACAGTGCACGGTTTGAAGCTTTGATATCTCGCCTCACTGTTAACCAAGCCCCTGGCTCTAACACTGCCTCGGTACTGACTGGTTCAGATACCTCATCAATGCTTCCTTCACGCCCCCCAGCCCCACCTAAAGCAGCAGCTCAAACACCGCCCATCTTGAAGCCTGATGTGAATTTCCAGACTTTTCGTGAATGGCGGCGACGGTGGACTGATTATTCTACAATGGTGGATCTCCAGAGTTTGTCACAGCCTAAACAACTCATCCAGCTGCGTATGTGCCTGTCCTTGGAAGTTCAGCGTGTCTTAGAACATACGCTGCAGGTACCTCCGACCTCTTCGCTGTCTGTAGAGGAGGTACTGGACATTCTACAACGGCACATCAAAGGACAGCAGAATGAAGCTCTGCGCAGGAGGGAATTGTTTAGCTGCAGACAGATGGAGGGTGAGACTTTTGACGCCTTTTATGTACGTCTTAAGAGAGCCTCGGAAGAGGTAGATATATATCTAGGCCACCACCAGCAGTGCGAGGAGACCCAGTTGAAGCAGGTGATCATGATGGGTGTTAAGGACGAGGAACTTGTCCAACGCCTCACCTCCCTCGACTCTTCCTCTTCTCTTCAGGATATGTTGACGATATGTCGCTCCTATGAGGCTGCCAGGTGTGCCACCTCTGCCATCCGAGCTCCCCCTACAGCTGTACGCGCTGTGTCCCGGTACAAGAAGGACAAGAAGTCTGCTCCTACGCCTTCGCCCACCACGTCCACGCCCGGTTCATTTTGTAACAACTGTGGTAAGCAGCACGGAACACAGGTGTGTCCAGCTGCTGAGTCTACATGCAACAGTTGTGACCGTAAGGGCCACTGGTCACTCACAGTACGGTGCCCTGCCAAACGCGTCCAGTGCAATGTGTGCGGTCGTCTGGGCCACTATGACAAGTGTTGCCCTTCCAACAAACCCAAGGGACAGCGTCGGCGGAAGCTTCAGCTCCCTTCCACCAGAGAGGGCCGCCCACAGTCTTCCAATCAGAAGCACGACGACCCTGGACAAAGCCCGACCCATATTAGGAGGGTGTACTCTTCGCATCCCAGGACCAAAGTTCCCCAGTACATCAGTGTCATCGTGACCTATGGCAGTGTGTCATCCCATCTTCAGATGTTGCCTGACACCGGCGCTGATGCTACAGTCATCGGTCCCCAGCATTTGCAATGCTTGGGGCTCTCTCCAAGCGATCTAGGACCGCCTCCCAAGGACCTCTGTGTCACGGCAGATGGTTCACAGATGGCCCCAGCCCTAGGTTCACTCTATGCACATGTCACCTTTGGCAACAGGTCGTGTCAGGCCTGGATTGACGTGCATAATGGTGTCCCGACTCCTTTGCTGTCCTACAGACATTGCCAAGAGTTGGCCATCATCTCCCAGGACTTCCCAACACCGATTCTGGAGGTAAAATACGCCAACAGGGTGCACGAAGGGAGCAGCAACTACCCTGCTGCCGCCCTACCCCTACCTCTGGCCAGTGACACCTCTCCTTCGGTAGTTGTCCCTGCTGCATCACGTCCCCACGTCTTGGCTCGCCTTCACGACAGTCACCGTGGAGCCGAGGCCACCAAACGGCGTGCAAGACAGACTGTGTTCCGGCCTGGCATCGACCCCGACATCTCCAATGCTGTCCAGGTGTGTAAGCCCCGCCACGTACTACAACCCAGCCAGCAGCAGGAACCCTTCATGAGTGACGACAACCCCACCCGCCCCTTTGAGTCTGTGTCAGCCGACTTTTTCTCTGTGTCAGGAAAGTCCTTCCTTGTTATCATCGACCGTCTCTCTGGTTGGCCGGTTGTCATCAAGTGCGGTAATGACACGACGTCTGCCGCCACCATCAGCAAGTTCCGCCACTACTTCCGTGACGTGGGCGTTCCTGTGCGCCTGCGAACCGACGGAGGGCCTCAGTTCACAAGCCGGGACTTTGCTGTGTTCCTTGACCGATGGGGAGTCCGGCATGTGTTGTCATCGCCCCATTACCCGCAGTCCAACGGCCACGCTGAGGCTGCTGTCAAATCCCTGAAGCACCTCATCCTTAAGGTGGCCCCTTCTGGGAACATTGACTGCGAGGCCTTCGACCGGGATCTTCTTGAACTCCGCAACACACCTAACTACACCGGACGCTCCCCTGCCCAGGTTTTGTATGGACGCCCCCTTCGTTCTTGTGTCCCTGCTCACCCTCAATCCTTCTCCAAGGAGTGGCAGGCCAAGACAGAGGATTGTGATCGCCGAGCCGCCGAACGTGTTCAGGACGTCGTCGCCCACTACAACGACCACGCCCACTACAACGACCACGCCCGTTCTCTCCCCAGGTTGAGTGTCGGCACCCAAGTCCGTGTTCAGGACCCGAACTCCCTACGTTGGGACAAAGTAGGCGTAGTCATGGGTCTCGGTAGGTCACGGGACTACCAGGTGCGGTTACCCAGTGGTCGTGTGTGGTGGAGGAACCGCCGTTTTCTCCGCCCCGTAACAATGCCTTCCGCTGACCCCGCCACCAGTGTTGAGTCCCATACCCTTCCCAGTGATCTAGTCCCTCGACGCTCAGAACGGATCCAAAAGAAAAGGTCCGCTCAAGACTTTGCTATGAGCGTATAGGGGGGAGGGAGGTGTATGTATATTCTGTATTATGTATGCTGTATTATATATTATGTATGTATATGATGTATGTGCTCCATTTATATATATTATTTATTCAGCCTAGCTAGCAGCGTGTGGCAATGTTATTACCATGTCCCACATGCTTAATTAATGTGCCTGGCGACGTATGGAAGCTGCTAATGTATCACTTGCCATACGTCGTCTATAGAGCAGTTGGCAAGCAGACAGGTCGGAGAGCACTACTCCCTTTGTGTACATATCTCTTATCCAGTAAATTGAACCTACAAAATCTATACAGGTGTTTGTGTTCGCTCCTGTATATTGAACTTATTACCCAGAACATTGAATAGACACCAGAATAAGGTTGGAGGATTTTGAAATGTCGTTTTATAGGCGAATGCTAAGAATAAGTTACACCAACAGGAAAACAAATGAAAAAGTACTAAAGTTAGCAAGAAACCTACAGAAGAATGCTTGAAACGTACAGAAAAAGAAATCTTACATAATTTGGTCATACAATTTGGGATGAGGGGACAGCAGCATAAATATTAATGGGCACAGTTGTGGCTAGGAGGGCCAGGGGAGAAGAGACTAGGATGGATGAATGAAATTAAAAACTGGCTCCCCAGAGAGACACAAATTCTTGGAGGACTGGTAAAAACAGCCTAAGAACGTTTTGAGTGGAGGACTATGGTCGCCAACCCTTGGGTATGAGGACCGTACTCTGATTGATTGATACTAGGATACATTATTCAGGTGATAATTTTAAGAACGTCTATGAACGAGAAGTACTGTATGGTAGGGTAGGGTGCATTCAGCTAGGTTAATATTAACGGAGTTTCTTTTGTATTCCATAAAATAAACTATCTGGGGCGTGTTGACCAAATTTTCCATCTCCCTTTAAGTATTGTATGTGTTTCTGTGATAATTTTCTGTCATCCACTCTATTTTTTAGATTTTTTTTAGAAAGATAATAAGAGAGAGAGAGAGAGAGAGAGAGAGAGAGAGAGAGAGAGAGAGAGAGAGAGAGAGATTGGTCAGGTGGATTCCTGTAAGGTCAATATTTCATAGAATGGTGCCTCGGGTAATGTAATTATGAGACAGGCGCTGGCACACCCAACGGCTCAGTAAACGTGAGACCCAATTAACCTGTCGAGACCCTCCACCCTCCTGGGGGACGACCGACCACCCATCTCCTCCTCGGTCCAGATACGACCTTCTCGAGGATTGCCATAATTGAACCAGCTTCTCTCACCCTTGATAGGACCTGGCACTTTGGTCCGGTGGTACCATATTTTACATACTAATACATTGCAGGAAGTACACTGGCAATTTATTGAAGATTAACCCTTTATCCAACGTTGATATTTATATATATATATGCAACGTGGAAAAAAAGTCAGCGCCAATAAAACTCAGAAAAAAATATCAACGCAGATGAAAACGTGAAAGTGTTGTTAACTTAAAAGACAAATCCTTCTCCCCACCTCCCAAGAAAAGGTACCTACTAAAGAAAACGCTAAAAGAAAGATTTTAAATGCAAAAAGAAGTGTAACGAATAACATTACTGTCAAAGAAAATGAAATAAAATCAATTGTCGGCATCGAAAAACGCCAGAAACGTTATCATCGTCGAGGAAAGGCTGCCACAGCTGTAGGCAAAAGAAAATCCATAAAAATATAAGCTTTAAAGAAGGCAGGAAGTTATGAGATAGTTTGCGAGGAAGATACTGATAAAAAAAGGTGATAAAGGGAGACTCCTAACACGTAAACTGAGGTGGTATCCAGAGGTAAGTTAAGACTCAGGAGATCACAACCCAGCACAGATTCTGGGTTAAAGGAAGTTTTTATACTGAGAGAGAGAGAGAGAGAGAGAGAGAGGTGACGAATGAAAGTGACTACTGTACATGTAACCTGCCAACATAAACATTTTAAGACATGTTCTCAAGCGACCCATTTGGAACCAGTAATTAATCAGTAAGACTTTTCACTCACTGAGGCTTATGGTCTATGGTGTTCTACTCTTATAATCCCCCCATTAAACTAGGTGAATGGCTATTTATGTCTGCACATCGCTCATTTGTCTCACTCAATACTACATCATGTTTGCCGTTGTGTTTGTGTCAGTTCCCTCTGCCCGAACTCGTCACTGACCGATCACATGAAATTGTAAGAGTTGTGTCATAAAATTTCGGTTATGTTTATGTAGAAATTACTGATTTTAGACTTAGACAAGTTAACACACTTTGAGTATGTTCTGCAATTTTCTATAATTTTAAGTCTTTTATAGTTTTCTATATTTAGGATCAATAAATATTTGATATAATTCTAAAGATAACTGACTTCACGCTAAGACCAAATAGCTTCCTTCATACCCGTTATATTTGTGTTATCTACAAGCTCTGTGTTTGTCACTTAGCTCACTCAACACGCTTGTAACACAGCCATACACTTTTTAAAACTCGTAGACACAGCATTTGTCCTCATATTTTACGGAAGTTATTTCGTTATACTAAAAACTGTAAGTGGCTCAGCTATACTTGGAACTTCAGGGAACGCTTTCTAAAAATAAACGTACATTAAACATTACCAGGACACTAATACAGTATATACAGTACATTCTGTGCACACACACACACACACACACACACACACACACACACACACACACACACACACGCACGCACGCACACACACACACACACACACACCACATCCTTGACCACCGAAGGGTCAAGACGTACCTGGTGCTCCTCTCGGAGCAGCCAGATCAACTGTTAAGTTGGCCCATACCAACCCCTTCCCCTGAACCCTCCTCCCCACCGGAATATCAACAAGTTCTCGCCAGAAGTTACAATTTCATTTAGGAAAGGAATGGAACCAGTGTTAAACAGAGGTGAACAGTGGTGAACAGTGCTTAAGTCAGTGAGAACAACTCAACAGTAACAGTCGTACCCAAGTTAACCTTCACACAGTGAGGTCCCAGGTACCCAGTGATAACGGCCCGTGAGACCCAACAACAACCAGCGATGTGTTAATCCGTCTACGATAGGAAGGCCTGGGACCAAACCTCACTCATATAACACCATCTGTGAAGGAATTACTACACCACGTGAGGCCCCCTCATAACACCATCTGTGAGGGAATTACTACACCACGTCAGGTCCCTCATAACACCATCTGTGAGGCAATTACACACCACGTCAGGTCCCTAATAACACCATCTGTGAGGGAATTACTACACCACGTGAGGACCCTCATAACACCATCTGTGAGGTAATTACACCACGTGAGGTCCCCCATAACACCATCTGTGAGGGAATTACTACACCACGTGGTCCCTCATAACACCATCTGCGAGGGAATTACTACACCATGTCAGGTCCCTCATAACACCATCTGGGGGAACCACTACATCACGTGAGGTCCCCCCTAACACCATCTGGGAGGGAGTTACTACACTACGTGTTTGCTGTTCAACACGTACAATCCTACATTAATTTGTATGTTCACTGTATGTTCCTTTACCTTTCTCTAGTGAAGGCTTTTGTTAAACCACCAATGTATGTAATAAGTCATTTATGTCCAATGTATATTTTCAGCCTTCGGGCTGCAGAACTTTTTCAATAAACCGTTAATTATTATTATTATTATTATTACACACACACACACACACACACACACACACACACACACACACACACATACCTATATATACCTGTTTTTGTCCTTTGAGAGTTTTTACTAGTTTCTGAGTCTGACCGGTTTAGACTGGTAATTGTTCTTTTTCCCTGGTCACAGTTATCACCAAAGTCCAGCTTCACACACACTCTCCTTCTATTCTTTAGTTGAGAAGGGATGAAATATAATCTTGTGCAGTGTTTGTCTCTGTATTAACAATACTATGTACAGTGCCTGCCGAGACGAAGACCTTGCCGGCCAGTGACAGACTGAGTCAAACTAACTCTTACAGATAGCGACTAGGGTAGCGACGCCTTGAGACGCCTCAAAGTCATGTGACGTCTTTGGATCATGTGACGCCTTGCGGTCAAAACTTCGTGATCGATACATGTGGAATCTATTATAGCGGGCTCTAGAAACTGCGTTGTCGCACAGCGCCTGAGAAACTACGTCGTATAGCGGCGTCTCACACAGTCATGACCGCGTGATAGAGAGAGGCGGAGGGTGGCGTCACATGACTCATTATCGCATGATCTATCCGTATGGAATTAATTTCCAGTGAGCCTGTGATACTGGTGGGGTGTTCCGTGACGTAATATCAGCAAACCTCCTACACAGTAACGAACGTACTATTAGTTATGCAAATATTCTAACTCAATAATGTCTTAAACTTAGGTTTAATAATGAAATTAAATAACACACACACACACACACACACACACACACACACACACACACACTCACACTACTACTACTACTACTACTACTTTGCTGTCACTCGGAATCGAGTGACAATCATCCATCTATGGTACAATAATAGGAGTTATTAAGGATCTCACCTTCGCTGGTGAGTTCTTAGGTGACTCGAGAGGCCGATACGGAACCGGCAGGGCTGTCCACAGACGTTGCACGTGTGGACGGCGGGCGATGGCAGCGTCTTTCTGGCTCTGGCGCTTGTCTACCTCTGTAAGCAGTCCGACTAACTCGAAAGTATTGACACATTCTGATGTGGTGGTCCTCCAAGTGTTACGGTGTGGAGTAATCGTCTCCCAGGTGAGGGGGTTAATTTGGCACTTTTTCAGGTTTGTCTTAAGACTATCTTTATACATTTTCAATTGCCCACCAGCGTTACGTTTACCGTTCGTTAGGTGACTGTAAAGTAGCTGCTTTTGGCAGTCTACTTTCGTCCATGCGGGTAACATGGCCAGTCCAACGTAGTTTTTCGTACTTAATGGAAGCTTCTATTCTCCTACAGTTGGTGTCAGCGAGAGTACTGACATTATTTCTCTTGTCTTTCCAGTGAACTCGGAGGATAGAACGTAGACTACGTTGGTGAAAGTTTTCAAGTGCCTTGAGGTGCCTCATGTATGTGACCCATGTCTCGCTGCCATAAAGCAGGGTGGGGAGGACCACTGTTCGATATACTGTATGTGTAACTTTGTGGATAATTTCAGCTCCCTACAGCTGAAGACACGGGTTGGAAGTCTGCCAAGGGCTTGAGATGCAAATCTTATCTGATGTTGAATCTTTTCATCGATGTCTGCGGTAGTGGACAGGTGGGAATCAAGGTACTGAAGGTGGGTAACATTAGGGAGGGCAGTACTGTTTACCTGGATGGATGGTGGAGGTGTAGTTGAACCAGGGGCAGGTTGGAAGAGAATGTGAGTCTGAGTCTTACGGACACACACACACACACACACACACAAACACATACACAAACACATTTTCAGACAGGTAGGCACACTTGTATAATTATAATCGGACAAACATAGAGAGAGAGAGAGAGCGAGAGAGAGAGAGATCATGCTCAACATCGTATCTTTATCGGAAATATAAGAAAGTATTGAAAACTGATAGCCAGGATTCCCAGGTGCAGCTATGTGGTATTGGTGTGTGAGAGAGAGAGAGAGAGAGAGAGAGAGAGAGAGAGAGAGAGAGAGAGAGTGATGTACTTTGGCTGCATTTGCTGTAGTGTTGTCGGTCAATATTCTTACACTACAGTAGATGGCTCAATTAGTCCTGATCCATCACATCATTAATTGTGTGTTTCATTGTCTGGGTCGTGTAACATGACCTTGTTGAATTTTTTACACTACAGACCACCAAGTGGAGGCAACAACCACCCCACTCATGCACTGCAACTTGAGGTATATATGATTCAACCCACGGTGTCACCCACGCGTCCCTGCAGTCGTGTACCACACACAGGGGTAAATATTCAGCCCACAGCGTCACCCACGTGTGCTTGGTTTCACATATCACACACAGGTGGAAACAGTCAACCCATGATGTCACCCGTGTTTGCCCAGCGTCACATTTCACACACACAAGGGTAAATAGTCAACCCACGGCGACACCCCATTTGTGCCTGGCGCCATGTACCACACACAGGGGTCAATAGGATGGCTATATAAGCCATTGTTGTTTTGAACATTGTGTGACCAAGCTGGTGGTGATATACTTACACTCTCGCTACTGGCTCACACCGGGTATCAGACTCACATTGATTCCTCGGTGGAGGATTCGAACACGGCACTTTTGGGTTGAAAGTTCAGTGTAATAACCACTGCGCCACCGTACTTCCAGGATGAATACACAGACACGTATACTTACAGTTTATACCCAGGAACTTAATTACTGAGGAACACAACAAACATCAGACTAGAAATTTTACCTGTTAGCAACATACACCTGGACTAACATCTCTCAAATTCTAAATTCATCTGTATTAACATTCCTAAAATGGTAAAATGTTTAGCTAAAAGATCGCCAGGAACACGGGGGTCAGTATTGGAAACTCATACCATCACCTCTGATTTTTACTCGATTTGCATAATACGTGGCAAGGTGGGGCTGTGAGAGTGTGTGTGTGTGTGCTTTGGTTTTTTCACCAACCTTTCCTTTACCCACTACGGTGCAGATGACCGGGATCAAGATGAAATTTGACTTAAATTTCATTTGTGTCATTTAAAGTCTCAAACTTCTCTTTTATGCAATTACCTCTCACAACACGGCCAAGGATCATCCATTTGGTTTATCCTTGTTCTTTAACAATATATTCTGCAGCTTCTAGCAGCTACACGTATTTTTCGTGGATGGCCCTGATACTTTGCTATCCGGTCATGCACGCACACAACCGCTACATGGATGTCGTTGCCCCCTTTTCTCTACCACCTTCTTTACTCTAGCTTTCCATCTCTTTCCCAGTCACCTCTTCTCTCTCCCTCGTCTCATTCATATTTTTTAGAATAATCTTTTTCATATCAACCTTTCATTTTTCTCAACAAGACATTATGTCAATACCAACCTAGCAGACCCTGGTTTGTGCGACAACTTCTATTACTACCATAAGACCTTCACTCAGTCACTTAACTCCAGATGTAATCACTCAACAACACCGCCACGCCTTGGTTCACTCTAAAACACTCTTGACTTGACGCCACTCACCTGCCTCCTCTGCCCTACAACTCACAACCAACACATCCGGGTAACTATTGATCCTCATAACTTCAGTCACTTTTTTTTCTTATCGTCCACGTTAATTCTTCGCTCAGTCAAGCTTATTAGTTTCTCTTCGTTGTATTTTTCTTGTACAAACAGACAGACAAATTTATTTGGCTCAGACTTGTACAAAGTATGAAGCACAGCTCCTTATAACAACAATCACATATCAAAATAACAATTTACAATTAATACATTTACATTATCGAAACATGATTATGATTATTTGAGTAACTCCTCATAACTGTATGTTGGTATGAACTACAGTACTATATCTCATTATCTTTCTAAACATATCAATTACAAACTTCACAAACACAGCCAGGTTACGGATGGGTCTTACATTAATCACTTGCATAAATTTAGCAAATTTCAAACGACTTGGATAACTTCCATAAAATCCTCGTATATATTTTCACTTTTTTCTTGATATCTTGATTATTACGCTCTAGAATAGCATGATATTCATAACTACATCTAATACAAAATTTCTCTTTCCTTGGAATATTTTGATATCTACCAGTTACAATGGGTAATCTTGTATTGTTAGCTCTAAATTTACGCAAGATAGATCTGGGATTTTTTGGTATCCTTACTATATAATCTTCTAACTTAAAAACAGTTTTTTAAGTGACATAACTATGACATAATGATGTACTATTCAGGTTAGCATACCAGTGAGTAATCCACTGATCTAATAATTTTCTTTCAACATTATTTTTTATCCATACTGAATTATGTTGGTTTGGCATCATCCATGTACCTACATCCCGCAATTATTTAGTACATATCTAATTTGGTTCAGGCATGGTGAAATAAATCTACCCTCCTCTTCCAAAGGCATTGGTACACAATTTAGCTCAGTTTGTTCTCTTTCTCATTTATTAACCTCGTCCAGTAGGCCTATCCTACCATCCTGCATTTTATATGTACATCAATAGGCTATCTACCTAATTCTTCATATACTAAAGCATTGCATGTATTTATATTAACATTCCGGACATGTTTTAAGAATTTTAAATGCAGATTTTCTAATTCCTAATAAGTATTATATCCCCGCACCTCACACCCACATATCATAATTTAACATTGCATCAAAAAGTTAAGCTGCCACCGTCACGCTGACTATGGGGGTGACAGCGATGGAGTTCTTAATGATGCATCCTCACACACACACACACACACACACACACACACACACACTCATCTTTTTACCATTCCATGGATATTTTAAGGCGACGTCAATGATTTTTCCAAAATATCTTAAATTCCTTGACAGTGAAATGATTCGAGAACACTACACACGTAAGTAGGTTTGGTTATGTTAGGTTAGATTAGGTTAGGTTAGGTTAGGTTAGGTTAGGTTACTGTATATTTGGAGGTAATGGTGGAGGCGAGTGTTGTCAGGTGATAAGTGTGAACGAGGTGCACATTTCACAACTTGGTCCACGTCCAGTTCGCTGACCTGAACTATATATTGTGCTCCTGGCAACGCTACTTGTTTCCTCCGTCATTTGTTGTTTACTGACATCTGTACCGGCAACTTTAAGAGAGAGAGAGAGAGAGAGAGAGAGAAGGAGAGAGAGAGAGAGAGAGACTGACCTAAACGATATATTCTGTTCCATGGCGCCAGTTTTCCCTCTATCACTTTTTTTACAAACATTTGTACCGACAGGTTTAAGAGGGGCAAGAATCGGGAGAGAGAGAGAGAGAGAGAGAGAGAGAGAGAGAGAGAGAGAGGCTACCTAAAACGAAATTTTCTTTCCCTGAAACGATCCTTCCTTTTCTTATTTTCTTTTATAAACATTTGTACTGGCAGTTTAAAGAGAGGAAAAACCAGGAGATGGAGTAGATAGAAATAAAAAAGTAGGAGAAGACCGAGAAGAGGATAAGATAAGAGTGTAATGAAAGATTTAGATAAATGAGAGAACTGCTGAGAAAGAGAGAGATATTGTAGTTTCTTATCTCTGCTTGTCTCTCCGTGTGCGAGAGAGACACTTTTGTCCAGGTTGTGAAATGTGTTACCAGCAGCAGCACTTACATTACTGCCTTAAAACAGCGTCACTACAGGCAGGAGGCGAGCCAACGATCGTCCAGGGAAGCCTCCATAAAAGTGGCATTGCAGGATGGTCGGGAACGTCAGGCACTTTGGTCTGCCGTACTGACGCTGCTGATGGTTAGAGCTTTATTTAAGTTTATTTAAGTTACCTAATCAGCGACTTTGTTGTCAACCACCCACTCTAATCTTCAATTACCAGTCACCCACATAACACTTTACTGTTATTGTGTTATTTCGATCATGGCAGTTAAACTCAGTCCTCAGTTACCAGTCAGCCGCATCACACACAACTGAAATTGTGTTATCTTAGGAGTGACTGTATACAGTTAAGTTTCCCCATTATTGCACATAATTCGGATCTTGTTATTACAGCCAAGGACAGGCATTCTGCGTATTGCGGCTGAGAATTACATCAACAAATAACATTAGGATAATTTGGTTTGGTTTCAACACCGGAGTTCCACGTTCAGTAACACCTGCCAGGACTCTAATTACCGAGTACAGTGCCATTCTATGCTTCCAAATAAATGAAATTAGAATTTGTAGTGACAAGTATTCAAATTCCGTTGCTTAATACATAAACTGGGATTCAGTTTCATGATTTGGGTAAAGGAGAGGACACCTATCTGTAGGTCCTAGGGTTCGTGGCCAAGAGCGTATGCGTTAATATAGTGATTGCTGTAGACTGTAGACAGACGATCAATAATACCAGAGAGACGAATGACAAGTGGAATCTTAGAAAAACTTAGAGTACGTTCCGACTAGCACTTGTTAAGTCTGTAGGGCTCGTTATTATTCCTCGTGGACAAGTTAAATAAGTTGTCCCAAAGATATCAGCCAGTGAACTAATAATCCTCACCTTTATCTAGATAAATAAACTATTATCTCTTATCTTTTCCATTATTTATTAATACGCAGTTCATAAACTTCATATGCCTGTACTTGTATTTTCGGTCCAATAAAGAATTTATGCTGAAGTGGTCGTTTAGAAACAAAGAAATACGATACTACTTAAAAAACGCCAATGTAGTCCGAGAATCATGGAAAAAAATTTATATATCGAAAAATAAAAACAAAACACTATATTGAGAAAAGAGGAAAAATAGAGAGAGCGAGAGAGACCTAAACATAAAATCCCACTGTAATTGCCTCTTACACAGGCTAGTTTTAACCTTAAGTTCTTTCTAACTCGTAAAAATAAATATTCAAGAGGCTTAATTATGTTGATTCGATGACTAAAAGACCTTATTTCCTCTCTGAGAGTTAACGAGTCTCACTATTTTTACCTGACTTTTTTTTGTAAGAAGTGGACCAATGATTTATCTTTTATACTGTGTGTGTGTGTGTGTGTGTGTGTGTGTGTGTGTGTGTGTGTAAATAAAAGCTAAGAGTGTCATGTCATATTGTGCCAGCTTTGAACCTCTGATATGATCACTTAAACCTGTAACTGTGATTGTTGGTACTTTACAGTGGATATATCCGGTAGAGGGGAGACTTAGGACAACCACTGGTCAGAATATAAATTATTAGATACTAGTGAGTCAGTGAAATCCATTCTTTTAAATTCAGTTTCCTACAGTGAGGAGCTGTACCTGTGGCAGAGAACATAAAAGGTGGATTATAATATTTTAATGGTTCAAACTACGACATAAAACCTACACATACATTATCAACTAATGTATCGTCATCACCACCACACAAAAGATTTTAATGAAATGAATTTACCTTTGGTATGGCTTTTGAAAAAATTAGTATGTTCAGTAACCTTGAACTTTTGGTACATGTAATAAAGTTGAAAGCAGAAACCAGTGGCAGTTTATAACCATGAACCTTGTGTTGGCTAGGTGCCAGTTTGGGGGTCATGATGTGAGCAGTTTCACAGGTGTTTTTGTTCTGAATAAACACTCAACTTACTGGACCTCACATGGGTGACGCGGGATTACGATTATCTTGATATAGGAAGAGACGAGACCTGATGACTTAAATCTCATATGGGAGTAAATAATACTTGGAAATAATTATCTGCAGAAACAGGGGAAGGTGTGTGTGTGTGTGTGTGTGTGTGTCATCGTATTCTCACCGTGTTTGTGTCACTGTGAAAATATAAACATCAACATTATTTCCTTCATCTTCATCATAATGAAAGGCGTCTCTCTTCCTCCTTGAAGGACCTAATAGGTTGCTGCTGTTTACTATCATTTTAAGCCTCCGTTGAATCCTCGTCCAGGTCGTTATAGACACTGGCTCCTACACTTCTCTGGGCGGCGACGATGTGAAGATCAGATGTGTGCACTTGTCTGTGTGAGTGAGAGAATGTCTTAACGACTCAATTTGCTCGCAGAACTGTAGACAATGACCGGAGAGAATGACGACCCAATAAGCTGGGTACAATCTACTACTGTGGATTGTCACTTGCAAAAAATTCTACAGTGGCAAGACTAACATAACTGAGCACTGAACCTAATGAAATGATAGTCAAACCTTTTATTAGATTCACCACACTCTTGTACCTCCTCGAAGAATTGAATTTGCTGATCTGATTGGCAGGTCAATTTCTGTGCAAGACTATTATTAGTAGACTGTTTCAGTGATTGATAATGATTAATAAGTTGAACTGATAAAACACTTGATTTAATTTAAGCGTTCTCTGCTCGACCTGAACACGCCTAACACTGGCTATACACAGAGCTGGCCACCTACTTCCTGGGACCACTCAATTTTCTTGAAAGGTTCACGGTATTTTCTCAGGCAATTGAGGGCCAAGAATGGCAAGTATTCACTCTCTGACAACCAGTTTCAAACTAAAGGGACTCGAGGGAGTAACGTGGAAGACTCTTCTCTTAGTGTAGTACTGTGTGAAGGCTTGTTTGCATGAAACGCCCTACCAAGCTTGCGGGTGAGCCTCTTCATCGACAGCTGTTCCCAAACTATGGGGAGGGGAGTGGCCATTTTCCACGTCAATATGGTTTAAGCCCAAGAATTTTTTTAGTTTTTTTGCGATCAGAACAGGGCAATTGATGACCTTTTAAATATTTATATAAACAAGTCGGCCGTGAAGCTGTACGATTACCGCGATATTTACTTCTTGTAATTCTCAGTCTAATAGAAATTACCCAAATGGCAAAAGATGCCTTTCTAATTTCAAGATATTCTATTAACACTACTCTTCAACTATAGGGGGAAACTCCTACTGAACGTGTGTAATTGAACCCCCGGCCACTTACAATACACTTACGTCAGTATGGAGTATAATTACTTGAAAAAGAGAGGCCGAAGACTTACAAAATGGGTGATGACTAATAGCACGAGTAAGCACTGGAGATGATTAGAAGGAATTGTGTTTATTATCATATCTGAGATGAAATGTGGGATGATACGAAGCCAGAACAAAGGGAAAAGAGACAGCAGAACAAAATGGAATATAGACGAGAGGCAAAGAGGTGGATGAGAAAGAAACAAAATCACAACAAAGAGAATATAAGAGATCGGAGAATAAATTGAGGGAGACGTCAACACCAAATCAAAAAGAGGAAAAGGGCAAACAGAGAATAAACAAAACAAGAGAATACGAGAGATGAAGATAATAGACTCGAAACAACACACTGTCAAAACAAAGACTGAAGGCAAGAAAACATCAGAATAAAGCAAGAATAAGAGAAACAGAAGGAAAGACGATAAAGCTGGGAGTAAAGGAGAAAATGTGTCCGTATTGTGGGATAGTAAAAAGAAAAGTTTGAAGTGAGTTACCAGGTGTCCAACACTCCCCAACATACTGAGGGTACTCTCTCTCTCTCTCTCTCTCTCTCTCTCTCTCTCTCTCTCTCTCTCTCTCTCTCTCTCTCTCTCTCTCTCTCTTTTCTTCTGTTTTTCTCTCTATAACTTTCTGACGCCAGTTCATTTATCTCTATGCAGTTATTCAGGTGTTGTAAATGAGGTTCTTCCCAGTCCGCTGCACATTTGTAAACGACAAATTACTACGAGGAAGGCACAAGACACCGTCCCCCAACCTCTCGCCTCGCCGTGTGCTCGCTCAGTTATCACTTTTCTTTATCATCCTTTGGGACGATAAAGCAGACGTCCCCATCTATCAGTGAGTGTATGTATTGCCTGGGCCCAATAGGAAGAACTGTGAGAGCTATCGTGTTTTTTTCTATCAAGAATAGCCCATAAAGAAGTATTAAGATAAAGTTCCAATATAAAGTTCGCTGATCTGTAATATTAGGTTCTTCAGCGCGGATGATTGCTAGTACTGTTTATCCTCGTGTTCCAGCGACCATCACATCTAGTGGCGGTGTCTTCTATCTTGTTAGGGATTTTAAATAATTACAATAAGAGTTGCCCTGGCGTATCGTATTGAAAGTATTGTCAGTCCTAAAGCCTTTAACCTATTTGAATAATCAAGATCTTTTACTACAGGAATAATTCCAGACAGCATATAGGGAAGTTCTCCATGTTTGTAATAAAATATATGTTGCGGACTGCAGGGTTGAGTGATGATTTTCAGGTCCTTGTATTCAAATGTTTGATCAATCAATCTTTCAGTTAGGTTCACCTTTTCACTTTTGTCTCCGTATGGACGCTAAATTTCAGTCATCGACGACAAAGCTCAGGACCATTTCCTTTATAAAAACATTTCAAAAATTTTGTCGACAGTCTTATGTTGTGGATTATTATGCCTCATATAAAGTATCTTGTATTTAAGCTATTAGTAGGGTCTTACAGTTATCTGATCCTTTGGAAATTCGTGTAAATCATATAGCATGGAGTTAGTGTCTTCTTGACATGCTTACTTTCTGAAGTTGCAAATGTGAAGACGTTGTTCCTAGTCACTTGGTCATGTAGATTACAGGCAAGGTAGACCCCGAGGTGGGTCCTTTTTACACTTTCCTCATGGCGTCGTTCCAATATGATACTTCACTCCAACTATTCTTGTCTATAGGTCAGCGTTTAAACCTTTCCATTTTTATAATAATCATATAAATAACTTAAATTTTCAAGGTAAATACTAATTGGCAGAATTTATGGTCAGTCTAGTCTGTCAGCTTTCCTTACAATTTGAGGAAAGTATTTAGGCACAAATATTGACCCATAAATTCGTGCTGTGAGGCCTTGATGAATCTGAGATCTGCTAGATGATGGACGACAGAGTCCCTCAGTATTCCATTCGACAGGTATGTGAGTGTCTCAGGGCATCTTCCTGCCGTACCTCTACTCCCTCTCCTGATGGCGGGAGTTTATTGACGTCCTGTCCCGAGAAGTTTTCTATTACACCTGAATCATAACATAGAATAGAAGGAGTCAATATTGTGTTATTTTAATAGGTAATCACGTTTATATCATGCAACTTATGAAACAGATAGATAGATAGATAGATAGATAGATAGATAGATAGAGAGATAATAAATAGATAGATAGATAGATATATAGATAATAAATAGATAGATAGATAGATAGATAAGAAATGAATGAATAATAGATATATAGATAATAAATAGATAGATAGATAGATGAATATAGATAAGAAATAGATAGATAGATAGATAGATAGATAAATGGATGGATAGACATATAGATAGATAGATAGATAGATAGATAGATAGATAGATAGATAGATAGATAGATAATAATAGATAGACAGATAGATGAATAGATAGATAGATGGATGGGTGGATAGATAGATAGATGAATATATAGATAGATAGATAGATGGATAGATAGATAGATAGATAGATGAATGAATAGATAGATGAATAGATAGATAGATAATAAATAGATAGATAGATAGATAGATAGATGGGTAGATGAATAGATATATGGATGGATGGATGGATGGATGGATGGATGGGTTGGGTAGATAGATAGATAGATAGATAGATAGATGAATGAATAGATAGATAGATAGATAGATAGATAGATAGAGAGAGAGAGAGAGAGCGAGAGAGCTCTTCCTCAGTGTGCTCCAACATTCACCACGACAACACAATCCCTGTCAACGACAACAACCACTAAATTACCAACAAACTTTACTAATTCTTATTCTCTATTCTGAAGAAAATTACAACAACCATTTCCCCCTGTCCCCTCTCCACCCCTCCTTCCCTCTCTCCACCCCTCCCCCATCCCTCCTCTCCACCCCTCCCCATCCTTCCCCTCTCACCCCTCCTCCTCCATCCCTCTTTCTACCCGTTCCCTCCTTCCTTTCTCTACCCCTCCTTACTTCTCTCTCTCACCGATCCCCTTCCTTCCCTCTCTCCACCCCTCCCCTCCTTCCCTATCTCTACCCCTCCGCCTTCTTCCCTCTCTCCACCCCTCTCCCTCCTTCCCTCTCTCCACCCCTCCCCCCTCCTTCCCTCTCTCCAACCCTACCTCCCCCATCAAATCTCTCCCTTTCCCTTTCTACTCCTCCTTCAACTCCCCCCTCCTCTCCTTTCTTTCTTACCTCCTCTTCTTTGCTCTCTCCCATCTACTTTTTCTTCCTTCCTCATTCTTCCCCATTTCTTCATCCTTCCTTCCTCTCCGCCCATTCTCCTCCTTCTCTCCTTTATTAAATAACTCCGCACGGAAAGTTTAGCAGGTGATACAGAAATTTTATTCAAGTTTATGCATATCAGTGATCTTCAAGTTATTGTCCCTCTCTCACCCTCTACCTCACTTAAACAGTTGTCCCCTCTCTCACCCAATACCTCACAGTTCTCCCTCTTTCATCCTCTACCACACACTCAGTTGCCTCCTCACTTACCCAATACCTTACACAGTTGTGCCTCTCTCACAATACCTCCTCCCACACAGATGTCCCTTTCTCACCCAATACCTCACACACACAGTTGTCCCTCTCTCACCCAACACCTCACACAGTTGTCCCTCTCACCCCAACACCTCACACACACAGTTGTGCCTCTCACCACCACCTCACACACACAGTTGTGACTCTCACCCAAAACCTACACAGTTGTGCCTCTCTCACCAACACCTCACTCACACAGTTGTGCCTCTCTCACCCAACACCTCACACAGTTGTCCCTCTTCACCCCCCCACACACCAGCTGTGCCTCTCACCATCTACCCCACACAGAGTGTCCCTCTCTCACCCACACCACACAGTTGTGCCTCTCACCCAACACCTCACAGGTTGTCCCTCTACCCCTACCTCACACCCCAGTTGTGCCCTCTCACCCACCTCACACACACAGTTGCCCCCCTCTCCCAACACCTCACACAGTTGTCCCTCTCTCACCCACCCTCACACAGTTGTGCCTCTCTCACCCATTACCTCACAGTTGTCCTCTGTCACCCATTACCTCACACAGATGTCCCTCTTTCACCTCTACCTCACACACACAGTTGTCCCTCTCAACCAATACCTCACACAAACAGGTGTGCCTCTCTCACCAATACCTCACACAGTTGTCCCTCTCTCACCAATACCTCACACGTGTCCTCTCTCACCCCAATACCTCACACACACACAGTCGTGCCTCTCTCACCTAATCCTCACACACTTAGTGTGTCTCTCACAACACCTCACACAGTTGTCCCTCTCTCCCACCTCACACACACAGGACTCTCACCAGACCTCACAGTTGTCCTCTCTCACCCAATACCCCACACACAGTTGTGCCTCTCTCCCTCACACAGTTGCCTCTTCCCCAATACCTCCAGTTGTGCCTCTCTCACCCAATACTTCACTCAAACAGTTCCTCCCTACTCTCAACCTCAGTTGCCCTCTGCTTCTTACCATTGCACACTACAGCCAGGTCCTCCTCTCTCACCCCAACCTCACAGTTTGCTCTACCCAATACCTCACTCACACAGTTGTGCCTCTCTCACCCAATACCTCACACAGTTGTCCTCTTTTCACCCTCTACCTCACACACTCAGTTGTGCCTCTCTCCCCATCTACCTCACACACAGGAGTTGTCCTCTCTCACCCATACCTCACTCACACAGTTGTGCCTCTCTCACCCAACACCTCACAGAGTTGTCCCTCTTTCACCCTCACCTCCACACTCAGTTGTGCCTCTCTCCCCAATCCCTCACACACAGTTGCCCCTCTCTGAATACCTCACAGTTGTCCCTCTCTCACCCAATACCTCACACAGTTGTGCCTCTCTCACCATCACCTCACAGTTGTCCCTCTTATTACCTCACACAGATGTCCCTCTTTCACCTCTACCTCACACACACAGTTGTCCCCTCTCAACCAATACCTCACACACAAACAGGTGTGCCTCTCTCACCAATACCTCACACAGTTGTCCCTCTCTCACAATACCTCACACACAGTTGTCCCTCTCACCCAGCCTCCACACACACACAGTCGTGCCTCTCACCAATACCTCACACATAGTTGTGTCTCTCTCACCAATACCTCACACAGTTGTCCCTCTCTCCCCAATACCTCCACACACACACAGTTGTGACTCTCTCCCCAGTACCTCCACACAGTTGTCCTCTCTCACCATACCCCCACACAGTTGTGCCTCTCTCACCAAAAACCACACACATTGTGCCTCTCTCACCCAATCCCTCACACAGTTGTGCCTCTCTCACCCACACCACAGTTGTGCCTCTCTCACCCAATACCTCACACAGTTGTGCCTCTCTCCCAATACCTCACACAGTTGTGCCTCTCACCTAATACTTCACTCAAACAGTTGTCCCTCTCTCACCCAATACCTCATAGTTGTGCCTCTCTCTTAACCTCACACAGTTGCCTCTCTCACCCAGTTGGCCTCTCCTATACCTCACACAGTTGTGCCTCTCTTAATACCCTCCACACAGTTGTCCCTCTCTCACCCAATACCTCCACACACAGTTGTGCCTCTCACCCAATACCTCCCTCCACACAGTTGTCCCTCTCTCACCCAATACCTCCACAGTTGTGCCTCTCTCACCCCAATCCCACACAGTTGTCCTCCTCTCACCCAATACCCCACACAGTTGTGCCTCTCTCACCAATACCTCACAGTTGTGCCTCTCACCCAATACCTCACAGTGTGCCTCTCTCACAACACTTCCTCAATCAGTTGTCCCTCTCTCACCCCAATACCTCTCACATAGTTGTGCCTCTCTCACCCTATACACTCACACAGTTGTGCCTCTCTCTTACATACCCCACACACAGTTGTGCCTCTCTCACCCAATACCTCCACACAGTGTGCCTCTCTCACCCAATACCTCACCACACAGTTGCCCTCTCTCACCCAAACCTCCACACAGTTGTGCCTCTCACTCTATACCTCACTCCACAGTTGTGCCTCTCTCACCAACACTTCACTCAAACAGTTGTCCTCTCTCTCAATACCTCACATAGTTGCCTCTCCCTCACCTCCACAGTTGTGCCTCTCTCACCCAATACCCCACACAGTTGTGCCTCTCTCACCCACCTCCTAGTTTGCCTCTCTCACCCACACCTCCCTCACACAGTGTCCCTCTCCTCTTTCACCCACACACACAGTTGGCCTCTCTCACCCATACCTCACACAGTTGTGCCTCTCTCACCCAGCCTCCCACTCACAGTTGTCCTCTCTCACCCTATACCTCCACACACAGTTGTCCCCTCTCACCCACACCTCACACAGTGTGCCTCTCCAAACACCCACACACACACAGTTGTGACTCTCTCACCCAGTACCTCCTACAGTTGTCCCTCCTCACCCAATACCTCACACACACACAGTCGTGCCTCTCTCACCCATACCTCACACACTTAATGTGTCTCTCTCACCCAATACCTCACACAGTTGTCCCTCTCACCCAATACCTCCACACCAAGTTGTGACTCTCTCACCAGTACCTCACACAGTTGTCCCTCTCCTCTCCACCCCACACAGTTGTGCCTCTCTCACCCAATACCTCACACAGTGTCCTCTCTCTCTCTCCTCCAGTTGTGCCTCTCTCACCAATACTTCCTCAAACAGTTGTCCCTCTCTCAATACCTCATAGTTGTGCCTCTCTCTCCCCTCCACACAGTTGTGCCTCTCTCACCCATTACCCCCACACAGTTGTGCCTCTCTCACCCAATACCTCCACAGTTGGCCCTCTCACCCAATACCTCACTCACACAGTTGTCCCTCTCTCACCCCAATACCTCACACAGACTGCCTCTCCTCTATACCTCACTCACACAGTTATGCCTCTCTCACCCAATACTTCACTCAAACAGTTGTCCCTCTCTCAATACCTCCATAGTTGTGCCTCTCTCACTATACCTCACACAGTTGTCCTCTCTCACCCCAATACCCACACAGTTGTGCCTCTCTCACCCAATACACTCACACAGTTGTGCCTCTCTCACCCAATACCTCACTCACACAGTTGTCCCTCTCTCCCCTATACCTCACACACACACAGTTTGCCTCCTCTCTTAATACCTCACACAGTGTCCCTCTCAATGCCTCCCACTCCACACACAGTTGTCCCTCTCACCCCTACCCCACACACACAGTGCCTCCCCCTCACAAGCCCTCTCCAACCCACACACACAGTTGGCCTCTCACGTACCTCACACAGTTGTGCCTCTCACCCCAAACTCACACAGTTGTCCTCTCTCGCCCAATACCTCCACCCCACAGTTGTGCCTTACTCACCCAATACCTGTCAATCTCCCAACTACCCCACACAGTTGTGCCTCTCTCACAAACACCTCACACTCAGTTGTGCCTCTCTCACCAAAACACCTCACACACTCAGTTGTGCCTCTCTCCCCAATACCTCAAACAGTTTTTCCCTCTTTCACCCAATTCCACACACACACAGTTTTGCCTCTCACCCAATACCTCCACACAGTTTTACTCTCTCAACCCAATACCTCAAACAGTTTTCCTCTCTCACCCAACCACCTCACACACAGTTTTGCCTCTCTTCCAATACCTCACCTGTAGTTGTGCCTCTACCCAATGCCTCCCACACAGTTGTCCCTCTCACCCAATACCTCTTCAGTTGTCCCTCTCTCACCCAATACCTCACACAGTTGTGCCTCTCTCACCCAATACCTCACACAGTTGTGCCTCCTCTGTCCACCTCACTCACACACAGTTGTCCCTCCTCTCACCCAATACCTCCACACAGTTTGCATCTCAATACCTCACTCACACAGTTGTCCTCTCTCAATACCTCACACAGTTGTCCTCTCACAATACCTCACACACACAGTTGTGCCTCTCACCTGATCACGTCTTAGTTCTCAGGTAGATACTCAATTTCCCTCGTGATTTGCTACATTCAGCTAATTTAATATCTTAGGTCACTTTCTGACATTATTAAACTATATGTGTCATAGTTTAAGTGAGACAGTAAGAGGACACACACAACACACACACACTGGTTACCGAATTCCTAAACAAAATGTACGTTGAACTTCTAAATTCCGCAATTTTTCCTCTTAACATGTGCAGAAATCTACCCAGTCTCTCCAGCTACAACATTGCAGTTAAAGCTGATATAAATTCCACTAAAATTCTAGCATAACATATGGGAAAATATCTTGCTAGAATGTTGAACTCTGAGCAAAATATTTGTTTAAATATCGTTCTCTGAAAATGTAGTCATAATATTAAACGGCTTATAGCGAAAAAATAATTTCCAATATTTTTTTTTATTTGTCCTCACCCACTTGAACCTGTCTGGTTGTGTATCTATATTAGTAATACATTAACATACCACCACTCTCTCCTATCCCTCTCTCTCTCTCTCTCTTGTTACATCTCTTTCTCCTACTCGTCTTCTATCACTCATGTCTTTCTTGTCACATCCTCATTTCTGTCTTGCCCTTTTTCTTTACAGACTTTCTGGCATCACAAACACATGTGTGTATATCATTACCTAAACGTCATCAAAACAACAAAACAAACAAACAAAAAAAACCAACAAACAACAAAACAAAAAACAACAAACAACAAACACACAAACCCTAAGCCCAGAACCTCATCACATGTGTGGTGAGGTGATGGTGAAAGCTGACAGTGTGTGTAACCTGACAAATGAGCCAGCCCTTGTGGAGAGTGTGTGTGATGTGTGTGTGTGTGAAAAACAAAACAACAAAAAAACAAAAAAAAACAAACAAAACAAAAACAAAAAAAAAAACAAACCCAAAGGAGGGAGGAGAGAAGGAGAGACGAGAGGAGAACAGGAAGGAGACGACTGAAGAAGGAAGGAGGAGGTGGAGAGGAGAAGAGAGGAGGGGGAAAGAAGGAGGAACGGGTGAAAGAGGATGGAGGAGGAGGGGTGGAAGGGAAGGATGGGGAGGGGTGGAGAGAGGGAAGGATGGGGGAGGGTGGAAGAGAGGAAGG
>NW_024741901.1:9710959-9726085 GCF_018991925.1 Homarus americanus | reverse complement strand
GATTTGAAAGTAGATCATGACAATTGGTAGGTAGATCATGACAATTGGAGGCGTGGTTCGTAACACTACATACTCTACAACAATCCGTCAGACCATCTCTCTTCAACACGACCGTATGAACAGTTTACTCAAACGATTAAGGCATTTCGAGGAAAGCTCCTTGTATCTCCTGAAGACATAGGGAAAAATGTACATTCTCAGCGGCGTCAAAAACGTGGTCTGTTTAATTTTGTGGGTTTAATAAGTAACACCTTGTTTGGTACGGGAACTGCCGAAGATGTTGCCAGACTAGGAAATAAAATGAGTGTAGTTCCAGACGCGGTTAGAACAAAATAGAGCCATTGCACAGTCATACAAGGCAGTAAAAACTCTGACGTCTCATATGAATGATATTGTTGAACGTACTAATAAACTAACACAAATGGTTGAGGGTTCATTCGGTCAGAATCTACACTGGAATGGCAACTCTGCTTATCTGAATACATGCATGCTGCTGGAGGCCTCTGTATAATCTTTCATAGAAACCAGTAATAGGCTCATTGCTGATCTTGTAAATGTAGGGTTAGGACGTGTTGACGCACAGTTGTTGCCGGTTCATCAATTAATTGCCGCGTTACATATATCTGAAACCATTATCATCTAACTCCTATCTTTCAGGAGCATGAGGTGGAATATTATTATCCCTTATGAGAAGCAACATTAACACACAGGAAATACAGTACTAATACACATTCCACTAAAATAAAAAAATAAAAATTAATGCATGGTATTTGGAACTATCCACTAAAAGCGAATGAGGGAATATTAATTCTGAACAAACAAACTGAACTAATGGTAGTATCAGAGGATTTTTCATTAGTTGCTGTGGCTAAGCATGAAGTACTAAATCATTGTAAATCAACATATTTGCATCTGCATGTTTGTCCGGCGTATGCTTTCGCTTTCACTCGGGCCGCGGAAGTTTCATGTGAATTAACTCTGTTACAAACTAATGCCTCTACAGCTCTACAACAATGTGTATACACCCAATACCACATAGGTTAGTGTTTCTCGCATGTCAATAGTGCAATATTTTTCCCGAATCAGACCAGTGTGATACTTATATGTCAGGATGTAGGCAAACATTTAATGGTAGAAGGTTATCATATTGCACCAGACTAGAGAAATTAGCAGTAATGCAATCACAGCCTTGCCTACTCGTCATCATCTTGCATTTGTCACAAGTATTTTTTCTGAGCTGATTCCCATACCATTTCCCTTAAATATAAGTTTCAGAAATCTCTATATTGTTTCTGATAAGCAACCTCCAATCTTATATTAATAAGACACAGTTTCCTGACTTACAGGATTCTCTTCTTTTACACTTATCTTCCAGTATAATCCTACCTGGTTTTATTATACCTTCCATCATATTTATCAGTTCCTTGATTGTTATGATAATTTGTGATAGAAAGGTTTCTTCTAGGTACACAATAGTTTCTGAGAAAACTTTTTCGAAGGAATTGCAAAAGCATATAAACGACGAAAAGTTTAGCTAAGCACACTTTTTGTAAGGTTAGGTAAACCTATATTAATCGGTGAGGTCATCGGTTGAGAGACCGAGCTGTGTAACAACAATTTGTATTATATAAATATATACCCAATGTATGTTACCCATGTATTCACCAAGTCATTCATCCATGAGTACAGTTGGTGAGTTGACATTTCCTCCATGGAGCTAGCGAGGTCAAGCTGGGTCAACATTTTTCAACAACAACATCCGTGAGAAGCACGACAACAACCCGACAGGTATCCTGTAAGGCACCTTGCCTCACAGGATGCGCGTGAGAGAGAGAGAGACTTTTCATATCACCTGTTACCCAGTGAACAACTCACTTAAGTGTTCTCCCATATAAGTGCACTAAGACACTGTAGAAGAGAAGGTACAATATACCCTCAACTGAACTCAGTACCTATGAAACTATATTTTTCTAAAATAAAATAAACCCTATAAAATGGCCCTGCCACTTATCAAGTCAGAACTAATATATATATACAAAATATATGCTTGCACAAATATATATATATATATATATATATATATATATATATATATATATATAGATATATATATATATATATATATATATATATATATATATATATATATATATATATATATATATACTAAATATATATATATATATATATATATATATATATATATATATATATATATATATATATATATATATATATATATATATATATATATATATATATATATATGTGTGTGACCATCACAATACATTGCATTGACTGGGATAATGCCTCCTCAATATTACCTTATAATTCAATTGTCAGTAGGAACATTATGGAATCCAATCTCATTAAACATACCGAATCTGTCAACATGAATTTCATGTAAATGTATTCCAAACTGGATAATTTTGTGATTAAGAAGATTTGTAACAATTGAGAAGGTTGGGTCATCTTACCCTATGACCTGACTAGGACAGCTGCTGTGCTTAGAGATAGCATGGTAATTTTTTATTTTTATTAAGAAGATTAGTAAGGGTCACTGCCTTATGACCAGAACATTGTGGACACCTGCTGTCCCTAGGGACTTGATCTCACTTTCCTCTACTGTATATATTAGCCTTGTCAAGTATTTCCAAACAAATGATGGACATCAGAACAAGCAGAGAAATAGAGATAATAAATAACTATGAACGAAAATGGAAGATAAAAACCAATTCACATCACAAAAACAAACCCCTACCCCATTATTGTCAATAACTAACAAATACCATATGCTGCCAACGGAAAAATATTAGGACTCAAGATAACCAGAAGCGGAATAATCCCCCACATCAATGAAAGAATAGCAATTGCAAGGTCACAACTTACAAAGCTCAGAAGATTCTGCCAATTAAACTCCAACATGCAAGTGCACCTATACAAAGCACTGATGAGACCACACTTAGAATATCCTCCGATACCTCTGAACACAATCAAAGAACAAACAAACTTAAATTTCAAGCAGTGCAAAATATAGCCCTCAGAAAGAGCGGCAAAACACAGACCACCATGCACACAAACAGTACAAGACATACACACAGAACACGATATAGACCCACTCAACATCAGAATACACACCCAAGCAAATGCAACATGGAAAAATCCATCAAAAACAGGATCCCATACTAACCAACTAAATGAGGAAAACAACAACACATCACACAGATGGTGGCCTAGAAGCATAAAAACTGATAGCGAAGAACCAGAGCCTCAATATACACAATAAATAAGAACCTGGGAGGACCCCCCCAACATAATATGCTCAGAAAACATCAAATACAACAACTTGGCAAGAGTCCTCTAATGCCACTGTTGACGAGAAGACAAAACCTCTAGACCACCAGGATACTAAAAGCAGTCCTAGACTCTGTTATATTTCACACAGCCTGAAATATATATGAATCCTCGTGTTTTGAAGCCGGATTTGGTAAAACGTTACTCTGACCACCTAAGGATATGGGTAGTCCCCATTAGAGGTTCACAGCGCCATAAGCTCGTTGAACAGGCTTTTGTGTGAAATATAATAAAGTCTATGACTGCTTTTGGTATCCTGGTGGTCTAGAGGTAGCTCCCGGTCACAGTCGGCCGTAGGTCTGAATCCTGGCGGGTGAGGTTGATTATATGTAGAATTCCGCGTTATATTGGGCTAATGAAATATATATGGATCCTCGTGTTTCGAAACCGGATTTGGTAAAACATTACTCTGACCACCTAAGTGATATGGGTAGTCCCCATTAGAGGTTCACAGCACCATAAACTCGTTGAACAGGCTTTGTGTGAAATACAACAGAGTCTAGGACTGCTTTTAGTATCCGAGGTCTAGAGGTAGCATTCCCGTCACAGTGGGCCTGAATCCTGGCGGGTGAGGTGTTGATTATATGTAGAAGTCTGCGTGCTTTATTGGCTAATGAAATATATATATATATATATATATATATATATATATATATATATATATATATATATATATATATATATATATATATATATATATATATATATATATATAATAGAATCGCCGCCCTCTGGGCGGCTCTTTCCGCTAGGCCTCGGTAGGACGCCACCTCCGGGAGACTCCACATTGTCTCACTTTAGTGCATTAAGATAGACCACATTTTTGGTTTTGCCATTACAAGCAAGTATGTAAGATTTTTACCAGTTCCACTGAGCATCCAACATAGAACTGTCCATGAGAGAAGCAAGGAAACACCAGGTTTAGGCCAACCATCTTTAGGAACTGTCCTTGGCTTTAGTAGATGGTCATGGCAAAGCTCACTTTAACCGGAACTGAAGTCTCTTGAACTCAAATGGTAGGTCAGTGGTGATGAGAGGTATCCTTGGTATAAAAACGTCCTCCTTAGCTTTTCCTGTCAGTATTGTAGCTTCCAGTACATGTGGCATCATGTTCTTCACCACAAGTCTTGTGCCATTGCAGAGATTGGTGGTTCAAGATTTTTAAGAGCATTATAGGAGTTCCAATCTTGAAAGTGAGGTGGGGAGGAGGCATTCCAGCGGGCTACAAAGAATTAATTAATTCTGCAAGGTACTGGACTGTATGGTCTTGGTCGATTACTGTATCAGCAGATTTTGATGAGGTCTCACTGCCTGGAAGCTGTCTGAGTAGAGTCATGTTGATTTCAGCCATTCTTTGTGCCAGAATTGCGCGTTCACGCAGCCACTTGTGATCCGTAGTGGTGGATAATGTGGGTAGACCATGTTAGTGAGCTCAGTTGAGGACTTTACAACATTTCCACATCCTGAGAAATGATTATTTGTCCTTCTGAATCAACAGGAAAGTTCCATTCCCAATCTGTAGTAGAAGGTCAAAACGTCCAGCATCCTGATCTCTTGTACATGTACTCATGTTTGTGGATAGGTGAGTGTCTGACCACTTCCAAAATGTATGATGCCTTGAGGCACGCATTCAGTTCATCAGCTGGAGTGCTTCGAGGAATGACATAGGGTCTGGCGAAAGTCTCCAGCAATGACCATTGTAATGCCACCCATTGATCATTTTCGTATGTCTTGCAACGTCCTGTCCAATGCTTCAAACGCTAACTAGTGAGACATAGTGCATTCATCCCAGACTATGAGGCTGCATTTTTCTAAGAGTTTTGCCTTTGCCGATCCTTGATGTTGCACACTGGATTCTCATTGTGAGCGAGGTTGAGAGGCAGTTTAAAAGTTGAGTGTGCAGTACGTCCTCAGTAGTGTTACATGCCAGTTCGGGGCCTCCACATTGTCTCACTGTTCAGTCCCCAAAATCTTCTTCTTCATCAATAGTTCATTAACGATGTATGTAAGTTCCTCTACAACGGTACAGCAAAGTATATTTTTAGCATTAAACTGTTATTATTTTATTGTCTAATCATCACTACATAAAACACACCCCTCATCATTACATATATCCATCATCATTATTACATATAATCATCCATCATCACTCACATATAACACCATCCATCATCCATTCTAACAAGGTAGGTAGTCCATTCTAACGAGGTATGCCAAACGTACGATATTTCACACCGTGGCATAGCTAAAGAGCGTTTTGCTATCTTTATATATAAAAACAAAAGTTTGTCTGTTTGTATCTATGTCCGCACGAGAATCTTGGAAACTACTTTACCGATCTGTAGTGATGGTGGATGCGGTGAAGTGATGATAGATAGATATATGTAGTGATGAGGGTGGTGTTATATATAGTGATGATCTATCTATCTATAGAAAACAAAGAAGTATGTCTGTGTGTTTATGTGTCCGCACGAGAATCTCGAAACTACTTTACCGATCTGTAGTGATGATGGATGGTGTTATATGTAGTGATGGTGGAGTGTGATATATAGAATATGAAAGTATCCTCTGTTGTCATTGTCAATATGGATAAGAAATGTGAACACTGCGGTGCAAAGAAGTACAAAGGAGAATGTGCTGGATCTGCTCCATGGGAAAGTATGACTGCCAAATTTGGAACCACCACAACCATTGAAGACTCATGCTGGGAACAATACCAGAGTCAAAACACTTGGAAAATATACGGAAATACAATTCATGTTTCCAGATGACATCCTTGAACTACCAGAGAGTCGTGAGCACGGATACATGCCACATTCAAAGTCCAGGGTCAAGTCTATCACAAAGCAGGATCCCTACCACTGGAAGATGAGCAGGCAAAGTTCTCCAAATCTACTATGGGAGATCATGAAAGTATTCACCACTGCAACATCTGTGTCAGACATGACATTGTCCTAGCTATCCAAGGAATGCTGCATGGGCGCAACACGTGTGTACAGTCATTAAAAAATGTCCTGGAAAACATGCCTTCTGACGAGTACAAAGTCAGGATCATCACTACATATAACACCACCCATCATCACTACATATAACGACATCCATCATCACTAAATATACCATCATCCATCATCATTACATATAACACCATCCTTCACCATCACTACATATAACACCATCCATCTACAGATCGGTAAAAGCATTTTCGAGATTCTCTGCGGACACACACACAAACAAACAAACACACAGACATACTTTTATTATATATTACGGTTATTGGGGATTTAGAATATAGTTAAAAGTCTACCCAGATCCCAACAGGCAACAACAATAAAAAAACAAAGGCAATCGGACTATAAAAGGGTAGACAAAGGATGCGAGTTTTTGTTGTGTATAATAAAGTCCCATAAATTCCTTAACAAAATATTCAGCTTTCTATAATTTACCCTTAACCATACTTAACCTAAACATACGCAACATTGGCTTAACAGTATATACATATTTACACAACATACAACAATCTGAAGCAAGGTGGAGGTGGGGAGGCAATATAAGATTACAAAATACTCAAGTGCAGTGCTGAGATGGCTGACGAGTAAGGCTGAGTATTGAAGAAGATGGTAGGTAGTCACTGTGCAGTAGGTTTCCAGGATAGGTGATCCTAGTGTGGTCACTTCCCAGAGTGAACTGAACTCTCCTCGATCCGCAGGGAGGTTTTACTTAAGAGAAAAAACATGTTTCTATTAAATTGACGTCCGCCATCACCCTAACTACACTACCTTGACATTCCCGTAAATCACTAGATGCCAAGATTTTCTATCATTAACGCGTTTTGTTGCATCTTAGACGTTCATGAATCCCTTCTATTATTTTTTTTTCATCCCATTCTTCCATTTTATAGGTTTTTCTTTTCCCATTCTCTCAAGATCTTCATACCAGCTTAAACTTCATTCACATTTCTACCCTACACTTCTTTCGTTTCCATATATTCAACTAATTTTTATATTTATCATTCTCTAAATCCTATTTACTCCACCTAAGGGTGTCAAGGTCCGACTATTTCTGCCACTTCTAATTTGCTTTTTCTTCGTGTTGTAAACTCACCATAAAAAGCTCTCGAACAGCTGGGCATGACACATTTCAGAATGAGCACTATTGCTCTGTCATTTCAGAATGGTTGGTATGCCTGTTTGCGAAGCGACTCAATATTTCGTGATAATACTGTATATGTTGCTCGTCTTTATGGCATTTACAGGTAAAAAGAAGTAATTGAATTTGCATTAAAATTTCCTCAGAGAGCAATGTTCAGATTTCCCGTTCGTTTTCTCATATTGTATGACCCTAAGAGAGTTCGAGAACTTTTATGGAGAGAGTACCTTGAGTCCATACTTTTTTCAACTCACTATTACCTCTTAGTTTTGTCAACTTTGCTTTCTTTGTAATAGTTATTTTATTCATGTATCTCTTAAGTTTTCCCTCTGCTTCATTATATTTCAATTCTTCACCCACTGTTACATCACTTTTCGCTAATCCTATTCTGTCTGTTCAAGATGGCATACTGTATATTATCCCTGTCTTCTCTAGTTCTTTTGGTCACTTATTATTTTTTTTACACATTCACGATCTACTTTCTACTAACACCTTTTCGAATTTATTCACTAACATTTGCACCACCAGGGAGGGATCGTCTTTAAACATTAGGTGATTCAATTCTCACTTAACAACTATAGGCCTTTTTCGCTACACTTGTTTCTCGCTTTAGTATTCTCCCTTTGGCAATCATGGCAACATTAAACATCCTTAGCACAGATCCACTTTCATTGGGGAACAGATCACTTCTTCTCTACAGACACAGACCCTTGCTTCGCCATCCCCATTAAAACTTTGAATATCAATCCTGTATATCAATTTACGTTTCATACAACATTGTATTCGACTTCCCAAATGGGTTTTCTATTAAGTCTATTATATATGTTGTTTCCAGATCCCTGAATATCATATAAAACATTTCACTTATATTCTTTAATGTACATAATTAATACATATATCATTACCCTCCTCTCTTGAGCCCACACTGCTTATATTATCTTTTTCCAACATTTATGTCAATTATACTCAGCAATACTCAACAGATTTATTCCTCTGTGATATTTTATTTAATTCTTACTACCTTCCCTTTTATTTATATCTATATGTGAATTATATCGTGCATAAACTGTATACTATTGTCATCATTCTATCATTGTTCATAACGTACTCTTACCACCAACCCCTGTAGCCTCACCCTACTTAAACTTACATATACTTACTTATAACTTGTCTTACTTCCTTCTTCTCACCTATGAATATTTCTTCTTTCTCGCCAGTGCTTTTTTGTTCTTCCACATCCGAAATAGGATATCTTCGCTTCTCTGTCATGTTACATTCAGAAGTTGGTTGAAATATTCTCCTCCATACTCCCTCCTTTCATTTCCTCTTTTCTCCGCAGAATATCTCCTCTTTCATTCTCAACTCCTATTTCCATTTGTTCTCTTGGCTTTCTCATCCCATTTAGTTCCCACCAGAATAGTTTCTTTCCTTTGAAACTTTGTGACAACCTTCCCCCCCCCCCCATATGTTATCTGTCCCTCTTTTCATTTCTTTTCCATTTTCTCTACGTCCTGTCTAATTTCTCCTTACTCTCTTCTTTCCTTCATATTTTCTTTTCGTCTCGTGTTCAAATGCCTTTATCTTATTATTTCTTCTTGTTTCTTAATCCTGTTTTCTCGTACCCAGACACCTCAACTATAATGTCAAAAACAACATTCTTAAACTGTTTTCAATTTTCTTCAATTCCTCCTTCTGATTTCCCTTGAGGTTAGGTTAGGTTAGGTTAGGTTTGGTTAGATTTGGTTAGATTTGGTTAGGTTAGGTTATGATAGGTTTGGTTAGGTTTGGTTAAGTTAGGTATATTTAGGTTAGGTCATGTTAGGTTAGGTTAGGTTAGTTTAGGTTTGGTTAGGTTAGGTTATGTTATGTTAGGTTAGGTCCAACTGCAATCAGGGAGAATTAGACGCAAGGATGAAAAGAAAATTATATGTAATAGCGTCATACATATATTTTCTTTCCTCTCTCTATATCAAAACTGTATCATGTGTAGAAGAGATGTCTCGTTTTTCCTTATCCGACACAGTTCAAAGTCCATCAAGATTCCATCATGAGATTTAAAGCACTGAGTTGTTTCTATGTTAGCGGGTGAAGTCAGATAATTGAAAGCAATTACTCCACAACAAATTAATGACGAGAATAGTTTATCATTTAAATATTAATGTTGAACTCAAACTGAACTTAACTGTTATGTGAAGAAAACCCGCCTTGGACTACATCACCACAAATAACCTTTGACATATTTGCCATTCTTCTCTTCTCCTCCTGTTTCTTTTCGTCCTCCTTCTCATCCTCCTCCTCATCGTCATCGTCCGCCGCCTCTTCCTCCTAGCCATCCTCCACCTCCTCCTCCTCCTCCATCTCTCACAGGCTGAATATTAATAGTCAGGTAGATAGGGGAAATATATCAAGGAATTGTGGGTTTTATGATAGAAGCATGAAATTTGGCACATGCTTAGAGGGGAGCTTGGTCAACATTTTGGGCTGTAGGGCCATTTCAGATCTTTCTTATGAGTGCTGTAACAGCCATTTTGAATAGATTATTATTAGATACAGTTTCCTACATATGAGCATAGATTCGTTAACAGTTAGGATTCAGAATATACAGTAGGTAACCAGTATTATTACATCCTATTTATTTTGAAAGATAATAAACTTCTTGTATGAGCTGATGAGTCAGTTTTTATCATGTAAAATTAAATTGTTGTGCTTTACGAATTGCAAATATTTGTAAAGGCAACAAAAATTCAATAACATTAACGCTTGTTTTTATCACCATTCACCATAAACTTAGACCAGCATTCTCCACAAACCTGTAAAAACATTCATTTTAATCAACAGAATTCAATATTAAACTGAAACAGACATCTGTCATAGGTTCGAATCCTCAGAGGCGACCGGTATGCCTTTGTGGGGTTTCGAGATTCCGGGGTCACCATTTGTGGGGTTATGAGATATTGGTTCGCACTCAGGATGGGATGGAGAAAGGAAACTCACATGTGCTCACTGTATACATATTGTATTGGATGTACAATGCAGCTTGTTGCTGGGTAGGTAGCATGGTAATAAGCGTTGAGTAGAGAGAGCTGGGTGGTGAGGGTGTAGTGGATTCCTCCCCTACAAGCACCGAACCTTCTCGAATTCCCCAGCCTACGCCTCCAGCGCCGCCCACGGAGCGGGGGTCAACTATCTACCCACGCCTACCCCCGCCTTATAAGGCCTGCCACCGCTGTGACCAGCCTCTCTTTTCTACCCAGTGCCACCAGCAAGCAACAACTCCTCCTCCGCGCCAGCCGTGCGGCTACCACTCCCGCCAGCGACCTTGGCGTCCCTCAAGCCGCGTGCCCTCACTCTGGGCACCCTCACCACCCAGCTCTCTCTACTCAACTCTTATTACCATGCTACCTACCCAGCACAAGCTGCATTGTACATCCAATACAATACGTATACAGTGAGCACATTGTGAGTTTCCTTTCTCCATCCCATTCTGAGTGTGAACCAATATCGCATACCCCTACAAGGGTACCCAGAGTGAGGGCACGCGGCTTGAGGTACGCCAAGGTCGCTGGCGGGAGCGGCAGCCGCACGGCTGGCGCGGAGGAGGTGTTGCTTGCTGGTGGCACTGGGTAGAAAAGAGAACTGGTCACAGCGGTGTCAGGCCTTATAAGGCGGGGGTAGGCGTGGGTAGATAGTTGACCCCGGCTCCATGGGCGGCGCTGGAGGCGTAGGCTGGGCAATTCGAGAAGGTTCGGTGCTTGTAGAGGAGGAATCCACTACACCTTTATCACAAATTATCATCATCGGGTGCGACAGACCGGCCACCTGTCCATTAAATGACTTGAGCTAATCCCTGGTTCACTGTCTCGAACCTTTTCCCACCTCACTCATACGGGAAAAGGCGTAATAGATGTAAAAGAAAATATATACTTTTGTGTTATTAGATTAACTGCACATACAGCAAAAAATAACAAAATGACGAACAATTCGGCAAAAATCAGCTAATAATCAAATATTGGGACAGATCGACTGCAATGTGTCAACTCATGTTTTTTTTTCTTTTTTTTTTCTTTAAACGGGGATTAGCCCACCCGGGCACAGGTCACTGACCCACATCGGGGCCTGGGGGCGAAATGTAATAATAAAAGCAATAATAATAATAATTAGTTCATAATAAATAGAATTTATATTAACAAATAAAAAAAATATATAAATAATAATAATAATAATAATAATAATAATAATAATAATAATAATAATAATAAAAATAATAATAATAATAAAAATAATAATAATAATAATAATAATAATAATAATAATAATAATAATAATAATAATAATAATAATAATAAAGAACCATAAAGAAATACAATATTGTTGAAAAAGATCAATAGTGAGAAACAATATATGTATGTTGCGTTCTCAAGGTAAGAGAAACAATTGAGACCCTGCAATTGTGTGTAAATGTGGCAGAAAGTCAGATGAGCAACCTGGCACTTGGTCACAATTTTTGTGATGCCATATGGCAGCAGGGTCTACCATTAGACAACACATTATGCTTCCAATATCTTCCCAGGCGGTAGTACCTCCCTGTTTGGTAGCGGCCTACTACCTACTACCTACCTGGTTATTGAAAATTCAGAATACAATTAATTTGGATGTTGAAATAGTGAAAACTCCAATAATCAGTTCATAATTTTGCATTATTGTACAAGATTGACCTATTAACGGTCACATAGGCCTCCACACAGGCAGGTTGCTGGAGCTGCCGGGAGGCGGTGGCCAGTAGTCAAGAGGAGGTCGACGAAGGAGGTCTTTAATTGTCAGGATCAGAATCTTGAGTCAATGAAGCCGACGTGAGTCGTGAGCCTACAGGTACGGTCGTGTCCGGGGGCATGGCTCAAACCCAGGACGCCAGTTCAATGAATGTCTATGCTCGGGTTCGTCATTGTTGTCTCAGGAATCTGATCTCAATCTGGTAAATGAATACCGATGTGTCCTGTGATTTGAGGAGTGGAAAAAGGATATGAAATTTTTAAAAAACGAGAGGAAAGGATTGTATTACCGACTAGTGGAGTTGTTATATTACTGTGTGTTGGCCAGAGTAACACACACACACACACACACACACACACATATATATATATATATATATATATATATATATATATATATATATATATATATATATATATATATATATATATATATATATATATATATATATAACAAAGAAGTAATTCTGTGTGTTTTAGTGTGTGTGTGTGTCCGCACGAGAATCTCGGAAACTACTTTACCGATCTGTAGTGATGATGGATGGTGTTATATGTAGTGATGTAGTAATGATGGATGTTGTTATATGTAGTGACGATGGGTGGTGTTATATGTAGTGATGATGGATGGTGTTATATGTAGTGATGATGGGTGGTGTTATGTGTAGTGATGATAAGACATTAAAATAATAACAGTTTAATGCTAAAAAAATATACTTTGCTGTACCGTTGTAGTGGAACTTACATACACCGTTAATGAACTATTGATGGAAGAAGTTTTGGGGACTGAACAGTGGGACAATGTGGAGCCTCCTGGAGGGCGGCGATTCCGCTAGTATATATATATATATATATACATATATATATATATATATATATATATATATATATATATATATATATATATATATATTCATATGAATCCTATTAGAAAATAATGATAAGATAAATCTTGATAAAACACGCAGGAAAAGAAACAACGTAGCACCTTAACCGTCTTTATTCAAGACATCTTCAGAGGCAACTGAAATTGTCTTGAATAAAGACGAAAGCTAAGCTCCGTTGTTTCTTCCTGTGTGGTGATTTTATCAAGATATATATATATATATATATGTAATATTCAGAAATTTCAGAGTAATTTTAACCGCCGCACCATTGGTGATACTGAGTTTCAAGGTCGTCTGAGGGAAGACCGCGCTCCCGCACTTAGCAGAGAGGTTGTGGAACTAGGCCTATACGATATTGAATGTAATTTACCTAATTAATATGGAGGCGAATTATGAAATTAAATATCAGTTATTAAATTAAAAGTAATCATAGATCGTTTCCCAGTCTGAAAATGTTGCGTACGTCCTAATTAAGCTGTTAATCGTCTGGTAAATAAGTCACTCCTGGAAAGCATGAACCAGTGAGCAAGCGTGGCTGGGAAGTTGTGAGGAAGGTCACGCCAGAGGACCATCTCTGTTCTGTACCCAGAAGAGACGGAACACGTGAACTGGTGCCTTCGTTATTTAACATCAGTATTAACAAGTAAGTTTTATACAATCTCAGACAAAGCTAGACAGGGCGGTAGGAACAAACGGTGATGTGAGACAATAGCTAACAGCTCGGGTTTTTTCAGGGTTCTGTAGAGCCCACGCGGTATGATAACGTCCACTGGCGGTATGAGACGAGTGGTGAAACGAGCTGTATGACCGCCCACTGACCTATGTTTGAGCCACCTGTTGAGTATGGTGAGAGTTGGAGTGAACCTAGCCGTCTGGGTGCCCAACTAACGACGTGACGATCGTTTGGGGTCAACAGCTCTCCTCTACCTCGGCTCACAATACCACATATCTTCAAGCAGCTTAGTGAAAACCTTTTGCTAACGGGAAGCTAAAGCTTCTCTCAACTGTACAAGGTCTGATTGGCTCACTCCCTTCCGTTTCATGGGTGTACTGAGGGTAAAGTGAAGCCAGGTGGGTGATACAGGGTCACACACTGGCCCCAGGAGTAGTGGAACTTAGAGGTACATTTTCCAAGGTGGAAAAAGGCTGATTGGGCCTTAAACTGCGGAGTGCAGGTGGAATCTATGTGTGTGTTAGGTTAGGAAGCATGGTTCACTGGTATTGGTGGACTCAGTAACTTCTTAATAATAGTGACAATATTTTTGGGTGTAGTTAATACTATTTTTTCAGTTACTAATGTATGATGTGTGTAGTTAATATTTCTTAAATAATATTGATAGTATTGTTTTTAATGTGGTGTCACTAATTGAAACCAGAGAATGAGGGAACTGGTTTTCAGATGAGTTTCTTCCATATGTTGCAAGTAATACTGTGATTTAGTTCCTTTAATGCAGTTAATTTTTCTTTATAATTCCGATCTCAGGTATAACCTTGTTCCCCAGAGTAGAGTTTAAGTTAGGTTAGGAAGTGTGCATCTGTTGGGGTAATATATTTTTGTTGAGTGCCCTGAAGGCCTATTCAGGGTGGAGTTAATAAGTTCTTATTTTTTTATACCATTTTCTCAGTGCTGGATATAATTTTGGTGAATGCCCTTAAGGCCTATTCATTGTAGAGTTATTAATTTCTTATTTTTTTAATACCATTTTCTCAGTGATTGATATTTTGTTGAAAGCCCTTAAGGCCTGGTTCATGTGTGCAAGCAACATTTCTTAATATTTTTAATTTACAGTTAACCCCCGCTTACCCGTCATACCATACATTTACGCTGTACCCTGCAACAGGAAACCAGCCCCCACTCTGCAGTGCGTGTACCTTACGGAGGCGGCTGGCCGAAACCCGCGCCACTTACGAATCCAACCTCCGCCATCTGCCATGTTGTATAGCAGCGTAGGTTGCCGGTGTATGTCTTTGTT